>NC_044986.1:102086256-102386256 GCF_008728515.1 Papio anubis
CCCAGAATTATATTACAGAGGGTCCTGAACTAGAGTGTTCTATATGTTCTAAATGAGTAAATAAAGATCCACTGAGCACCTTGCACTTGTTTTTATAAGCAAAAAGCAGCTCACACCAGTCCCTGAATACTCCTTGTGGTAGATGAAAGGAAGAATTTATGGCACGATGTGTGAGAACAGTCTACACCTCTCATATCTCTGCAGGCTCATGTTCACAAAACAAGGCAATGCAGATATTTACGTAGAAAAATAGGGCAGTGTCTATTGTAAAGAAAGGTTTGATGTTCCTCCTCCTTTTAGACAGTTTTAATTTACAAAACCAGATGAGCTCCTTAAGGTCTGTTTTTGAGATATCGTGCCTCTATAATCTAAGGTAGGATTATTTGGATGATTACATTATTTTTCTCCCTAAAAAAAATCATAGACAAAAAAAATTGTCCACGCAGCTAGGAAAACTGTGAAGTATAAGTTTGTTTTTCATTATGTTCTAATGTTATCGCACAGCCCTGGGCTCCCTGTATTTCTTCCCACTTACTGGACATCTCTTTTATGTCCTCAGGAGACCCCTAATTCTAACCCATTGAAAGCCTGCTTTCTGGAAAGAATTGTCCAGGGATATTTATAACTCAGAATTGTTTTAGGTTCATTTCACAGTGATACATTTTAAAATATTCAACATAACACTTATTTACAGAAGCATGAAACTATTGGTATAGCACAAATAATACTCATTTAGATTTTTTCAGCACTCCTCAGATGATTTTGAAATAAAACATTTAAAATACAGCAGACATAAAAACTGTATGTGCTAAAATGTAAAGATAAAAACAATACAAAGAATATACAAGTACTCATTGCCAAGCTTTAGCAATAATACATTTCCCTTTGAAGTTGTTGAAATCTTCTAAGTGCCTCCAATTGGTCATATGCTCCTTGGACCCTGATGTGACAGCTTTTCCTGGATTTAATTTTAATGATTCTCTTATTTTCTTTCATAGTTTTACAAATGTGCAGATACCGCTAATTAATATATTGTTAAGTTTTGCTTTTGAAAAAGTAGACATAAATGTCACTAAGTAAGTTGTATTTATTCTTCTGTGACTTTTTTTAGGCTCGACATTACTTTTTTTGAGATTTATGTATGTATGTATCTGACATGCTGTAATTCATTCATTTTCACTTTTTGTGGTGGTGCATGGCACTAATATATTATAATGAATGAATATATTACATTCTACAGCTGATGAACATTTCATTTGTTTTCAGTGTTCATTTTTTTCTTCATGGATAATCAATTGATCAGTCATCCCACACCAAAACCCACCTTTTCCCACAGATCTGAAATCTCAGCTTTGCCAAAATTCCATTTTTGTAGGACTCTTTTTCTGGTTTTCCTAATATGTTTTGTTTGTCTACTTATCTATCTCTATGCTTCGCTGTCTTAATGATTTGGAGCTAGATAATAATAATTAAAAATAGTGAATATATGCTTATATTTATGATATGCCAGCCACTGTCCCAAGCAGTTTTCACATGCTAACTAATTTAATCCTCATCATTACCTTGCAAAGTGGGCACTGTTATTATATGGATGAAGAAATTGAGCTCAAAGAAATGGATTGTGGGTACCTAAGCAAGATTTGAAACTCAGGCAATCTATTCACCTAGATTGTGCTATTAGACAGTGTGCAAATCTGACTCATTATAAATCATGATTTCTGATTGGGCGGATAGGTCTTATTTTATTTAGGAGTTTCCTGGGAATTCTTAGTCCTTTGCTCTTATATACAAATGTTACAAACATCTGTGAAACAAAACCTATTAAAATTTTCATTGATATTTTATTGTCTGTAAATAAATTTACACTATTGAGTTTTTCTATCTATTAACATGGTATTTTTCTTCCATTTGTTTAGGTATTAAATAATGTGTTTTTATCATGTTTTATAATATTCTACAAATTGTATATCTTTTGTTAAATACATTCCTAGATATATTGTTTCAGCAACTGTAAATGGCACCATTTTAAAGTTGCATTTTCTATTTGTTGGTATATGATGAAACATAATATGACTTTAAATAGTTTTTGACTTGTTTCTGGCAATGCTAGAGCAAAAGGAACCCAAATTTACCCCTCCTCTTTAAACTGCCAGGAAAACAGACAAAATATATGAAACAATAGTTTTCAGATATTGCGCAATATATAGCACAGGACAGTGATTGCTAAGAGAATAAAAACAAATGTGGTAAGCCCAGTGAATGCCCCAGGTCATCGTCTGAAGAGTTTCCAGGTCATAGTGCAGGGAGGGGACACCCAAACAGAGCTCAGCAGTTTCCCTGAGTTGAGGAAACAAGAGTTCCTAGTTCAGAGAGGCAAAGGCACAATTTTCAGTCAGAGGAGGTGCTGCACAGAGCTATGAATATATGTAGAATATTTTCTCTGATAACAACAGAATTAAATTAAAAATAAGTAACAGAAAGATATTTTTTAAAGCCCCAAATATTTGGAAGTTAAACAAGAAACATATAAACAACCTATGGGTTAAAGATGATAAAAGAAAAATTATAAAATATTTTGAACTGAATGAAAATTAGAATGACATAAAAATGTGAGTGATGTTACTAAAGCATGCTTTCAAGGTAAGTTTATAGCATTATATGATATTATATAGCTTATACTGTAAGTATTTATGCTAGAAAATAAGAAAAGTCTCAAGTCAATGATCTAAGCATCCATCTTGAAAAAAAAAATCTAAAATAAGCAGAAGGACAAAAGTAATAAAGAGCAAATATACATATATATATATGAAATAAATAATAGAAAGCGATGGAAAAAAAATGAATGTAACCAAAATCTAGTTCCAGGAAAGAATCAATAAAATGTATAAGACTCAAGCCAGCCTAACTGAGAAAAAAAGAAGAATCACACAGATTATGAATATCAGGAATGAAAGAGAGAATATAATCATATAAATAAATGATTATGAATAGCTTTATACCAATAAATTTGACAACATAGATGAAATTTACAACTTGTTTTAAAGATAGAAGCTACCAGAATTCATTCAAGAAGATATAAGTAATAGTCCTGTATCTACAAAAGAAATTGAATAGGTGATTAAAAATCTAACCAAGAGGAAAGCTCCAGGCTGAGATGTCTTTATTGGTAAATTCTACCAAACATTTAAGAATAATATAACACAAATTTTATTTATACTGTCTCAGAAAATAAAAGCAGAGGGAATACTTTCTAACTCAATCTAAGGCAAGAATTATCATGATACCAAGACCATAAAATGACATTATAAGAAAATAAAACTACAGATTAAAAGTTATCATGAACATACATGTAAAAGTCTCTAAGAAAATATTAGCAACTTGAAACTGGCACTATATAAAAAGGATAATACAAGTAGACCAAGTAGAATATATCCTAGAAATGTAAAGTTGCTCTAACATTTGAAAAAAGATACTATATTTCCCCTTACCATTTCTATTCAGCATTTTACTGATAGCTTTAGCTGGTATGATAACACAAGAAAATGAAATAAAATGCATTCCAATTAGAAAGAGAAAGATACAACTATTGTCACTTATAAATAACGTGATTGTCTATGTAGAAAAATCCAAAATAATCTACCATAAAGCTACTAGGACCAGTAAGTAAGTTTAGTAAGGTCACAGAAGATGAGGTAAATATATAAGACTAGTTGTATTTCTATATTTTAGTAAAGAATAATTGGGAATTAAAATTCAAAATTAACATTTAAAATAGTAACAAAAAAGTGAAATACTTAGAGATAAGTTTAACAAGATATGTGCAAGAGTTGTACACTAGAAACTTCAAAACTTTGCTGAGGGAAATTAAGAAAGACACAGATAAATGGAGAGACATACCATGTTCATGAATTGGAAAACTACTTATTGTTTTGCTTTTAATTGTCCCCCAATTGATCTGTAGATTCATTGTAATCTCAATTAAGATTTTATCTAGATTTTATGTAGAAAATAGCAACTGATGTTAAAATTTATATAAACATGTAAAGACTTCAAATAGCCAAAAGAATTCTGAAAAGAAAGAACAAAAGTGGAAGATCTAACTCTTCATAATTTCAAATCTTATACAGCTACAACTGGCAAGAAAGTATGTTTAGAATAAGATCAGATATATAGATCAATGGTTCACAATACAAATTCCAGATATAGACCCACACATATGTGGTCAATTGATTTTTGAAGAAGGTACCAAGGAATTTTATGAGGAAAATAAACTTTAAAATAAATCACACTAGAATAGTTGCATATTCATAGGCAAAACATGAGCCTCAATGCTTATCTCAGACCAAACACAAGCATCTAATTCAAATTGATTATAGACCTAAATGTAAGCCCTAAAAAGATTCAAACTTTTAGAAAAAAACATAGGAGAATATTTTGTGACTTTAGGTTACACTGAGATTTCTTAGAACACAAAAAGTGTGAACCATAAAATAAGAAAGTATTATATTACACAATTAAAAAGTTAAAGGTAAGGAAATGCATAGGTAAGAAATAGATTGAGACATATTTTCCAAAATATATTCTGATAACAGACTTGCATGTACAATATATAAAGAATTCTTAAAACTCAATCATAAGAAGACAAATTGATTAGAAATGAGTAAAATATTTGAAAAGTCAATTCACCAAAGAAGATTTACACATTTCAAATAAGAACATGAAAAGATGCTCAACATCATTGCTTATGAAGGATATGCAAATTAAAACATTATTAGAATGACTGAAATTAAAAATACCAAATTATGGTGAGAATGTGGAACAAATGAAATTCTCATACATTGCTGGTAGAAATGCAAAATGATACAACCACCTTTTAAACAGGTTAGCAGTTTCTTATACAATTTGATATGTATTTATTTATGACCCAGCAATTCCACTCCTAGGTTTTTATTCAAGAAAAATTAAAACTTATGTCCACATGTAGAATTACTCAACTACTCATCATAGGTATATCTATAAAGCCTTAAAACGAAAGCAACCCAAATATCTATCAACTACTGTGTGGATAAAAATAATGCCCATATAATACTATTCAGAAATAAAAATAAATAAAACTCTGATCAACAAAACAACTTGGATGAAGTATTGTTACAAGTGAAACAAATCAAACACAAAAGACTACCCACTTTATGATTCCATTTATTTAGGACCAGGATGGATGAAGGAGAGTGACTGCAAAAGAGCACAATGGAAAGTTTTGGTGTGTTAGGGATGCTTTATATCATCATTATGTTGGTGGTTACGAAACTGCGTGTATTTATTGAAACCTACAAAATTGTATATTAAATATTTGTGAATTATTAATATTTATAAATTGTAGTTCAATAAAGCTGATTAAAATGAAACTTAGGAGATTTTAACTATCTAAATTTTTAAAAACAAAAAATTGCGGTTGATTTTTACACATGTATACAGCTGTGTAACCGTCACCCAGACCAAAATATAGATTATGTCCAGCCTCTCAGAAGGCTCTAGCATTTACCTTCTGAGTCGATACTGCTTCCCTTCACCTTGGAACCTCTCATCTGATCTCTATCAACAGAGATTAATTTTTCCTTTTTTCTACTTCATATAAATAGGATCACATGGTATGAACTTTTTGATTTCTGCCTTCTTTGTTCAATATTGAGTCTGCAGGACTCATCCATGTTGTTATACACATTTGTGTTTTTTCATTGCTTTGTGGTATCTATTTATGTAACAACATGATTTGATTTTATTTTGTTTTCTTTTTTTGTATTATGACTAAAGTTACTATGAACGTTATTTCATATCTTTTGATGGACATAAAAAGTTATTTTCATTGATTACAGTTGTCTCTCAGTATATGCAGGAAATTGGTTCCAGGACTTCCACACATACCAAAATCTGCACATACTTAAGTCCCACTGTTAGCCCTACAGAAATTGTATATATATGGAAAGTTGGTCCTCCAATTGGTCTTTCCAGTACACAGCTTTTGTAACCAGTGAATACTGTATTTTCTACCCATGTTTGGTTGAAAAAAGCCCACTTACAAGTGGACCTGTGCAATTCAAACCTGTATTGTTCAAAAGTCAACTGTGTATACATAGATGGAAAACGGCTGGTTATAGGTTATATATATTATAGATTTAGCTCAATAGATACTGGCAAACAGTTTGCCAGAATGGTTATAAAATTTTACTCTTCCCTCATCAAAGTGTGGGAATTCCAGTTTCTTCACGTTTGGTATTAAAAGTGAACTTTCAGCTTGATCTTACATGAAAAAATTTTACTAAATTGCCAATTCTAATAATATATGGACTCATTTGAATTTTTCAGAGAAAAGTACTATATAATGGTAGTTTTGTTTCTTTCCAATCTTTATGCTTCTCTTTCTTGTCTCACTGTGATGGCTAGGCTCACTAGTAGAATGCTGAAAGGAAATGGTGTTAGCAGTTGGGTCTTGTTCTTGACTATAAACAGAATTCCTTCAATATTTCACCACTGGCTATAGTATTTGCTGTAAATTTTTATAGATATCTTTTTTTTCAGATTTTTTTCCTTAAGTTCCTGACTGTTAAAAGTTTTGACCATGAATAATCGTTGACTTTTATCATATACTTTTGTTTTATTTTTGAATCTTTTGGGATAGTCATAATTTCCTACATGTCTTTCCATGGCTTGATAGCTTGATTTTTATCACTAAATAATATTCCCATTTAGGAAGGCACTACAGTTTATTTATTCATTTATTGAAAGACATCTTGGCTCCTTCCAAATTTTGACAATCGTGGAAAAAAAAAAAAAACCTGCCGTAAACATTTATTTGTGCGTGTTTGTGTAGATATAAGTTTTTAACTTACTTGGATAAATACCTGGGAATGGGATTGCTGGATCATATAGTAAGTCGATGTTTAACTTGGTAAGGAATTGTCAAACTGCCTTCAAATGTGGCTGGACCATTTTGTGTTATCTCCAGCAACCAATGAGAGTTCCTCTGACTCCACATCCTTGTTAGCATCTGTTTTGTCAGCTTTTTTTTTTCTTTTTTGATTTTAGGTATTCTAATAGGTGGGTAATAGTATCTTCTTGTTTTACTATCTCAATAGAGAAGTAGAAAATCTCAATAGAGAAGTAGAAATTATTTTTAAATAATCAATTATGTATGTAGAAAATCCCAAAGAAGCAACAATAACAAAAAATAGTGGAATTAATAAGCAACTATAGCAAGACTGTAGGATACGAGGTTAATACACAAAAGCCAATTGTTTTTCTACATACCAGCAATCAACAATTGAAACTTGTAAGTAAAAATTCTCTATAGTAATTTCCTAATGACATATAATATTGTGAATCATTTCATATGCACATTTGCCATATGTATATCTTCTTTGGAGAGGCATCTGTTCAGGTCTTTTGTTTACTTTTAAATTGAGTTACATGGTTTTTTAAATTGTTGAGTTTTAAGTGTTCTTTGTATGTTTTGCATGGAAGTTTTTTTTTTTTTTATCAGATATGTGTTTTGCAAATATTTCTTCCAGTGTATGGCTTGTCTTTTCATTCTATTGACAGTGTCTTTCACAGAGCAGGAGTTTTAATCTTAATAAAGTCCAGTTTGTCAGTTTTTTTCTTTCAGAGTTCTGCTTTTATGTTGTATATTTTATAATTTTAATCTTTTAAGATTAAATCTTAAATGATTAAAAGATCTTCTCCTATGTTACCTTTCAGAAATTTTATAGTTTTGGGTTTTACATTTAGGTGTAGGATCTGTTAATTTTGTCAGAATCTGTGTCTAGATTCTTTTTTTTTTTTTTTTTTTTTTTTTTTTTTTTTCCGTTTTTTTAAAGGGTTATTTTTTTTTTTTTTATTTTTTTTTTTTTTTTTTCTAGATTTTTTTTTTTTTTTTTTTTTTTTTTGTATATTGATGTCCAGATGTTGAAAAGGCTAATCTTTCTTCATTGAATTGTCTTGTTCTTTTGTCAAAGATCAGTTGACTATATTTGTATCAGCCAGTTTCTGGGCTGTTCATTCTGTTCCACTGTCTATTTATCTATTCTTTTACAAATACCACCCTGTCTTGATTACTATAGCTTTATAGTAAGTATAGTAAGTCCTGAAGTTGGATAGTATCAGTCCTCTAGCTTTATTCTTCTCCTTCCATATTGTGTTGACTATTTGTGTCTTTTGCCTTTCATGTAAACTTTCGATCAGTTTGTCAATACCCACAAAATAATTTGCAGGGATTTGCATTGGGATTACATTGAATCTGTAGATCAAATTGGGAATAACTGACATCTGGACAATATGGAGTCTTCCCATCCATGAATATGTATCTCTCTTCATTTATTTATATCTTCTTTGATTTCTTTTTGAGTTTATAGTTTTTCATATAAAGATCATGGGTATATTTAGTTAGATTTATACCTAAAGCATTGATTTTGTTGGTGCTCATGTAAATGGTATTGTGTTTTTACTTACAAGTTTCAATTGTTGATTGCTGGTATATAGAAAAACAATCGGCTTTTGTATATTAACGTCGTATCCTACAATCTTGCTATAGTTGCTTATTAATTCCAGTATTTTTTGTTATTGTTGTTTATTTGGGATTTTCTACATACATAATTGATTATTTAAAAATAATTTCTATTTCTCTATTGAGATGTTGTATCTCTTGTGCCATTACTAGTCATATGTTCCTTTAATTCTTTATACGTTTTTTTCCCTTGAATTCTTTAAACATAATTTCAGTAGTTGTGTTGACATCTTTGCTAAATTTAACATCCCAGCTGACTCTATAAGTTAGCTTCATTGACTACTATTTTTTCTGAGTATAGGTTGCAGGTAGACTTTCCTGCCTGTTTCTTTGTATACTTTGTACCATTTTGTGGAAAAATAACATGCTAGATCATAAAATACAGCATTTCTACTTCTTCCAAGGATTCTTTTTTTTTTTTTTTTTTCTTTTTTAGAAACTTGCTAGGAATTACATCTATGGAGTCTGCTTTGTGTAGCTACTTATTTCTTTGCTCAGTCCTTATATTCTTACATTTTATATTTTTCAGGCTGGCTTCCTAGGGGTCATCCCTGTGTCTTCTCAGCTCGGTGATCAACCAATGATCGGGCAGAGATAGTACTCAAACACCTCAAGCGATAAGGCTTCCACTTTCTGTGTGTGTGTATATGCGTTTTGGGGAACATGTTCAAACTTTGAGCATTTTCACCTCTGCTTTGACTTCTACTTTTCTCTGGTCTACTTCTGGTCTTTCTTGAGGGCATCCGTGCTTCCCAACCAGCCATGGCTGTGGGAAGCTTATATAGCCCTTTCTTCCAAGATCTCCTTGTTAAGTTTCTTGCTTGTCCATCGCTCACCCAAATGAGACCACAACCTCAAGCTTAAGGGCAGCAGATTTTACTCATTCATTTCTTATTAAGTTTACTACTTTTAATGACAATGCTAGTGTGGTTTTTACCTTTCATTCCAAATCAAATCGGTCCCCTCTGACAATTACATTGCTGATTTTCACAGCCAACTTCCCTCTGGTAAAACTGCAGCATCAACCATGCATCTGCTGGTGGCTAGGTGATGGGGATAAGCCCCAGGAATGAAAGTCATGGACTACTGTTCTCACCCAATGCTCTAGAAGTTTTTCATAAATAAATGCTTCATAATTTTTGTTTGCCTTTCGTTGATTTCTGGAACCATATATGGTTATTTTTGACAATTTTGTCTGGTGTCTACATAATTTTGGGGGAAAGAATTTACTGACTTTTGTGGCTACTTTTAAGATCTTCTCTTTGTCATTCTTTTTATGCATTTTCACAGTAATGCATCTTGATGTGGATTCATTTTTGTTTTATCTCACTTTGGATTTTGGGGGTCCTTGAATCTGAGAATTGTTTTGTTTTCTTATTCCTGGAAAAGTCTCAGCCATTATTGTACTTCTTCTTTTTTTCTTTTTAGAGTTGTTTTATTTTTTAGATTATCTTGATATAGGTATAATCCACTCTCTTCTCAAATTTTATTCTGCTCTGATTTTCTATGATTTTCTAGTCTAGGAGTTAACGAACTGTCATCCAAGGGCCAAATTTAGTGTGCAGCCATTGTAGAAATAAAGTCTTCTTAGAATGTAGCCGGGCTCATTTGTTTACATTATTACTTATGGCTGCTTTTGCACTGCAATGTCATAGTTGAGTATTTCCAAGACTCTGTGGCCCCTAAGCCTAAAACATTTGCCATCTGATCTTTCACAGAAGAAGTCCGCCCTCCCCTACCCCAAATCTTCATTCTGAAATGTGTTGTCTTCCCCACTATATTTTCTTTTTCCTCAAATGCTTCTTTCACAATTACCTCCGCTTTGTCTTTTTAAGTGGCATTTAAAATTATTAAAAGCCCTTTCAGTTCACAAATCCTCTCTTCAGCTAAGTCTAATCCAATGATTAATGCAGTTCCTACTTTCAATTATTATTTCATTGTTTAATGTTATGTAACTCTACTATACTTGCTATATGCTTTTACCTCCTTGAGCATATTACAGATCAAACTTACATAATCTAGGTCTGGTAACTCCAATGTCTAAAATTCTCCACTTTGTGGTTTCTCTTGGCTTTTGCTAATCGGTTCTCACTTTTTTGTGTTTGGTGACTTTTTGTTTGGGAGCACATATTCTTTATAATTTTTTTTTAATATGAAGCTTGTGTTTAAGGTACATTCTTTCGGAAAGAATTTGTATTTCTTCTGTAAAGCAGAAAGAAGCTGGGATACTACCAACCTGAGGCCACTTTAAACTCAGATCTTACTTTTTGGGGGGGGTTCAAAGGTAACCTGGTAGTGCTGGGGTTGGACATTTTGAAGGAATACATTTTCTTTTTTGTGCTCTTCCTAAACAGTGAGGCAAGCAATTATCTCCATGAACTCTCAATGAGATGTGCACTTGTCCTTACACTAATTTTTCTTGCTTTTAATGTATGTTGTTCCACCTTGCTATGTCTTTAGGCTTGATTTTTTATCCCACGGGTGAGACCTTTGGAACCCAGGTCTGGGTCACAGGCAAAAGGTAAACTCCCCAGGGTAAGTGGCTGTGCTTCTATGGAACTGCATTTTCATATAATTTCTGACCTTTGCAGGAGTTCTACTTTTACAACAGTGCAGTTATACATATAAAATTAAATTTTTAAATTTTATCCAGCTTTTTAGTATCTTGTATCAGGAGGTGTTTCACTTAAAGTTGAGTGTACTGTATTGTTTAAATGGAAAATTATAGTGTGAATTTAAGCCAGTATGTTACTTTTTCAGGTTTATTTGCATTTAACATTGATTCCTAATTCTGAATAAAAATATTACATCTTAATTAAGGTTGGCATCTGTGTGGAACTAGACAAAATACATTGGGGAAGGATTTTTTTATAGTCTGCTTACATTGAAGTGAAAGTCTCTCTACTTTATGCTTTAAAAATATGATTTCTTGCTGGGCACAGTGGCTCATGCCTGCAATCCCAGAACTTTGGGAAGCCAAGGCAGGAGGATTGCTAGAGGTCGGGAGTTCCAGACCAGCCTGGGAAACATAGCAAGATCCTGTCTCTACAAAAAATATAAAATATTAAAGTTAGCCAGGTGTGGTGGCACATGCCTGTAGTCCCAGCTACTTGAGAGGCTAAGGTGGGAGGATCACTTGAGCCCCAGAGTTCAAGGTTGTAGTGACCTGTGGCTGTGCCACTACACTCCAGCCTGGGTGATAGAGTGAGACCTTGTTTCAAAACAAAAAACCAAAACCAAACCAAAACAAAACAAAAACTAACCAACCAAAACAAAATTCACGATTTCATTCAGCAAACATTTATTGAGACCTACTATGAGTAGGCCTATAATGCTACCTGCAATAGAAGATTCAAGCAAATAAAGTCATAGTTCTATATTGTATTAATAATTATATTTAGCATCTCTTGAGGGCTCACTGCACGTTTTTTAAAAATACTTGCCAATTTTAGTGCTGTATATATTTTATCATGTTCAATCCTTAAAATAAATAAATGTATGAGGTAGGTACTTTAGTTACTATGCTAATTTTTACATGAGGAAACTGAGGCAGAAAGAGGTTAAATAACTAGGTAAGGTAAACAGCAAGTAAGTAATGAACCCAAGATCCAAACTCTTGCAGTCTGACTTCAGAACACATGTCCTTACTTACTATAGTTACAATATTATACTATACTACAATATACTACATTGTATAATATTATTAAACATAAGAAGCTTAGCTTGAATTCTTTTTTTTTTTTTTTGAGACGGAGTCTTGCTCTGTCGCCCAGGCTGGAGTGCAGTGGCGCAATCTCGGCTCACTGCAAGCTCCGCCTCCCGGGTTCACGCCATTCTCCTGCCTCAGCCTCCCGAGTAGCTGGGACTACAGGCGCCCGCCACTGCGCCCGGCTAATTTTTTCTATTTTTAGTAGAGACGGGGTTTCACCATGGTCTCGATCTCCTGACCTTGTGATCCGCCCGCCTCGGCCTCCCAAAGTGCTGGGATTACAGGCGTGAGCCACCGCGCCCGGCCAGCTTGAATTCTTTAAACATAATTTTAATAGTTGTGTTGACGTCTTTGCTAAATCTAACATCCTGGCTGACTCTGTAAGTCAGTTTCATTGAACACTATTTTTTTCTGAGTATAGGCTGCAGGGTAGACTTTCCTGCTTCTTTGTATACTTTGTAGGAAAGGTGTTTGAATATAATCTCTGCCCAATCATTGGTTGACCACCGAGTTGAGAAAACACAGGGATGACCCCTAGGAAACCAGGCTGAAAATATAAATATAAGAATACAAGAACTGAACAAAGAAATAAGTAGCTACACAAAGCAGAGGAGAACTGAATTCTTTAAACAGGAGGATAACAGACACAATACATAGAAAGAAAGAATACAGAGACATATTTGATCAATGTTACTACAGCAGCCTAAAGGAGAACATCACCAGAAGGTCCGGTTGGATCACCAGGGAAGCTTCAGAGGAGCTTGGAACTTTGTGCTTAACACCAACCTCAACTATGCATACTGAGATACATAAATTAAGGTGTCAAATGGTACCTTACTTTCCTCTTCCAGTATATTGTTTAGCTCATTTAATGGCATGCTAAGAAATACACCGAACATACTGGGAAGTTTAAACCTTTATTTGCTTTAAGAATCAAGAAAGCATATCTTGTTTTATTTTTTTACCCCACGCAAACAGGAAGAGGCACTTCCTATTACACTTTGAAGTTACTTTGCGGCCTTAGGACTAGGTTCTGGTCTTAAAAATGCAAGTGGATTTTATGTTTCTCTCTCTCCCTTTCTTTCTTTCTTTCTTTCTTTCTTTCTTTCTTTCTTTCTTTCTTTCCTTTCTTTCTTTCTCTCTTTCTCTCTCTTTCTTTCTTTCTCTCTCTCTCTCTCTCTCTCTCCTTCTCTCTCTCTCTTTATTTCTTTTTGAGTAAGAGTCTCACTCTGTGGCCCAGGCTGGAGTGCAGTGGCACAATCTCGGCTCACTGCAACCTCTGCCTCCCAGGTTCAAACATTCTCCTGGCTCAGCCTCCCGAGTAGCTGGGACTGCAGGCACCTGCCACCATGCCTTGCTAAGTTTTGTATTTACAGTAGAGACGGGGTTTTACCATGTTGGCCAGGCTGGTCTTGAACTCCTGACCTCAGGTAATCCACCTGCCTTGGCCTCCCAAAGTGCTGGGATTATGGGTGCAAGCCACCATGCCTCAGCCTTATCATCCCCTTTATTTCTAGACCTGTGTAACCTCCCTCACAATCAGATAAAGTCTTTCTCTTCTACTAAGACTGTGGAGGCTGCAACATAGAAGAAATGATTTGGAGCAAGATGGCCGAATAGGAACAGCTCCAGTCTCCAACTCCCAGCGCCAGCGACACAGAAGACAGGTGATCTCTGCATTTTCAACTGAGGTACTGGGTTCATCTCACTGGGAGTGCGGGATGGTCGGTGCTGGTCAGCTGCTGCAACCCGACCAGCGGAGGCTGAAGCAGGCGAGGCAGCTTCGCCTCACCTGGGAGGCGCAAGGGGAAAGTCCTTTTCCTAGCCAGGGGAACTGAGACACATAACACCTGGAAAATCGGGTAGCTCCACCCCCAATGTGCGGCTTTTAAGCAAAACAGGCACACCAGGAGATCATATCCCACTGGCTGGAGGGTCCCAGCCCACAGAACCTCCCTCATTGCTAGCACGGCAGTCTGTGATCTACCGTGAGCAGCGGCAGGAGCTGGGGGAGGCTCAGCCATGCGTGCTGAGGCTTAAGTAGGTAAACAAGCTGCTGGGAAGCTCCAGCTGGGTGGAGCTCACAGCAGCTCGAAAACCTGCCTGTCTCTGTAGACTCCACCTCTGGGAAAGCAGGGCACAGCTACACAACAACAACAAAGCAGCAGAAAACTCTGCAGGCATAGGCTTGACTCTGTCTGACAGCTTTGAAGAGAGCAGTGGAGCTCTAACCACGGAGGAGGCTGAGATCTGAGAGCAGGACAGACTGCCTGCTCAAGTGGGTCCCTGACCCCTGAGTAGCCCTAACTGAGGGGGTGGCATCCCCACTGAGGGGCAGTCCCAGCCCCACCTCACAGGGTGGAGTATACCCCTGAGAGGAAGCACAACAAGAATCAGACAGGTGAGTACACTGGCTGTTCCGAAATGTTCTATCTTCTGCAGCCTCTGCTGCTGATGCAGGCAAACAGGGTCTGGAGTGGACTCAAGCAATCTCCAGCAGACCTACAGCTGAGGGTCTGACTGTTAGAAGGAAAACTATCAAACGGAAGGACACTACACTAAACCCCATCATTTTATCACCATCATCAAGACAGAGGCAGATAAAACCACAAAGATGGGGGAAAAAGCAGGGCAGAAAAAGCTGGAAATTCAAAAATAAGAGCACATCTCCCCGGCAAAGGGCGCAGCTCATAGCCAACAACGGATCAAAGCCCAGACTGGAAAATGACTTTGTGAGATGAGAGAAGAAGGCTTCAGTCATCAAATTTCTTAGAGCTAAAGGAGGAATTACATTACTGGCCTGCAAAAGCAAAAATCTTGAAAAAGTGGAAAAATTGGCCAGCTAGACTAATTAATACAGAGAAGGTCATAAGCGAAATGAAAAGAATTAAAGAAAGAAAACCATGACACGAAAATAAATGACAAATGCACAAACTTACAAGTAACGACTCGATCAGCTGGAAGAAAAGAGTTTCTGCAGCGTTGAGAATCAAATAAGATAGAGATGGCCGAGAAGAAAACCAAAAGAAAAAGAAGAAAAATGAACAAAGCCTGCAAAATTATGGGATTATGTAAAAGACCAAATCTCATCTGATTAGGGTGCCTGAAAGTGAAATGGAACAAGTTGGAAAACCTCTTCAGGATATCATCCAGGAGAACTTCCCCAACCCTAGTAGACGAATGACATTAAATCCAGGAAATACAGAGAGCATACAAGATACTCCTAGAGAAGAACTAACTCCAAGACACATATTGCCAGATTCACAAGAAGGGGTGAAATGAAGGAAAAATCTTAGGCAGCCAGAGAGAAAGATGCGGGTTACCCCACAAAGAAGCCCATCAGACTCACAACAGATCTCTCAACAGAAACTCTCCAAGCCAGAAAGAGAACAGGGGCCAATATTAACATTCTTAAAGAAAAAGAATTTTAAACCCAGAATTTCATATCCAATAAACTAAGTTTCATAAAGTGAAGGAGAAATAAAATCCTTTACAGATAAGCAAATGCTTAGAGATTTGTCACCACTAGGCCTGCCTTACAAGAGACCCTGAAGGAAGCACTCAACATGAAAAGGCTAACCGGTACCAGCCATTGCAAAAACATGCAAATGTAAAAGACCATCGAGGGCTAGGAAAACTGCATCAATACTTGAGCAAAATAACCAGTTAATATCATAATAGCGGATCAAGTTCACACAGCAATCTTAACCTTAAATGTAAATGGACTAAATGCTCAATGAAAAGACACAGACTGGCAAACTGGGACCAAGAGTCAGTATCAGTCTGTATTCAAGGAGGAGACCCATCTCACATGCAGAGACATACATAGGCTCAAAATAAAAGGGATGGAGGAAGATTTACAACAAATAAGAACAAAAAGCAGAGTTTACAATCCTAGTCTCTGATAAATAGACTTTAAACCATCAAAGATCGAAGAAGAGACAAAGAAAGCCATTACATAATGAATTGAGGATCAATTCAACAGGAAAATAACTATCTAAATATATATACACCCAGCTGGGAGCACCCAGATTCATAAGCAAGTCATAGAGACTTACAAGGGGCAGACTCATACATGTGTGGGAGGCTGGCACTCCACTGTCGGCATTGAATAATCTATATAATTAAAAAGTTATATAAATATCAAAGTGGTGGTGGCCTCATCTCTCATCATAAAAATCAGACACCTAAAATAAGACATCCCATAACAAAACTCTCACTGAAAATCAGCAAACCTACCATCCTACTATCTTATCTGATGCCTCCAAGTGTCATATATTGTGTGAAATAACCTCTCACTAAAACAAATGTACACAAGAACAGAAATTATAACAAACTCTCTGCTCAGACCACAGTGCAGCAATCAGGCATGAAACCGGGACTAAAAGCCAATCCAAGAGCAGCTCAACTGTAGGCTTGAACAGCCTGCTCACAAGACCCAGGCTACTGGGTACATAGCAAAGAGGCAGAGGCAGAAATAGAATGTTCTTTGAAACCAATGAACAGGAAATGCAGCATACCGAATCTCTGGGACACATTTCCCCAAAAGCAGTGTGCACGCAGAAATTTACCAGCACTAAATACCCCACAGAAGCCAGGAAAGATCAAAAGTGGCCTCTAACATGCAATTAAAAGAACTAGAGAAGCAAACAAACATTCCAAAGCTAGCAGAAAGCAAAAATAACTTTAAGATCAGAAGCAGAACTAGGAGATAGAGACACAAGAAAAACCTCAAAAATCAATGAATCCAGAATTTGGTTTTGAAAGATCAACAAAATTGACAGACCACTAGCAGACTAATAAAGAAAGAAAAGAGAAAGAATCAAATAAATGTAATTAAAAATGATACAAAGGGATATCACACCCACTGACCCCACAGAAATACAACTACCATCAGAATACTATAAACACCTCTCACATGAAATAAACTGGAAAACCTAGAAGAAATGGATAATTTCTGGACACTTACACTCTTCCCAAGAACTAAACCAGGAAGAAGTTGAATCCTGAATAGACCCAATAGTAGGCTCTGAAGACAGGAGGCAATAATTAATAATACCAACCAAAAAGTCAGGACAGATGGATTCTGGCTGAATTCTACCACCAAGGAGTATAAGGAGGAGTTGGTACCATTCCTTCCAATTATTCCAATCAATAGAAAAAGAATCCTCTAACTCATTCTATGAGGCCAACATCATCCCTGATACCAAAACTAACAGAAGACACAACAAAAATTTACAGACCAATATCCTGATGAACATCATTCACAAAATCCTCAATAAAATACTGTGACCAGTTCAACAACACATCAAAAAGCTTATCACCATGATCAGAAGTGGGCTTCATCCCTGGGATGCAAGGCTGGTTTCAACGATTAGCAAATCAATAAACATAATCCAGCATATAAACAGAACCAAGACAAAGAACCACATGATTATCTCAATAGATGCAGAAAGGCTTTTGACAAAAATTCAACAGCCCTTCATGCTAAGCATCCAATAAATTAAGTGATGGAGCGTGCCTCAAAATAATAGAGCTATTTATGACAAATACGGCAATATCATACTGAATAGAAGTAAAAACTGGAAAATTCCCTTTGAAAACTGGTACAAGAACGAGGATGCCCTCTCTCACCACTCTATTCAACATAGTGTTGGAAGTTCTGGCTAGGGCAATTAGGCAAGAGAAAGAAATCAGGGGTATTCAGTTAGGAAAAGAGAAAAGTCAAATTGTCCCTGTTTTTAGATGACATGATTAATATATTTAAAAACCCCATTGTCTCAGCCCCAAATCTCCTTAAGCTGATAAGCAACTTCAGCAAAGTCTCAGGATTTCAGAATTAATGTGCAAAAATACAAACATTCTTATACCAACCTTTCAGACAAACACAAGAGGCAAATCATGAATGAACTTCCATTCACAATTGCTTCAAAGAATCAAATACCTAGAATCCAACTTACAAGGGATGTAAAGGACCTCTTCAAGGAGAACTTTACAAACCATAGCTCAGTGAAATAAAGGGAGACACAAACAAATGGAAGAACATATATGCTCATGGATTAGGAAAGAATCAATATCATTGAAAATGACCATACTGCCCAAGGTAATTTATAATTCAATGCCATCCCCATCAACTTTAATGGTTTCTTCTTGAATTGGAAAAACTGCTTTAAAGGATTCACTTATGGAACCAAAAAGAGCCCGCATCTCAAGCAATCCTAAGATCAAAAGAACAAAGCTGGAGGCATCCAGCTACCTGACTAAAACTATACTACAAGGCTACAGTAACAAAACAACTGGTACTGGGTAGCAAACAGAGATATAGACCAATGGGAACAGAACAGAGAGTCTCAGAAATAATACCACACATCTACAGCCATCTGATCTTTGACAAACCTGAAAAACAAGAAATGGGGAAAGGATTCCTATTTAATAAATGGTGCTGGGAAAATTATTTCAGCCATCAGTGAAAGAAAGCTGAAACTGGATCTTTCCTTACCTCATATCTGAAAAATTAATTCAAGATGGATTAGAGACTTAAATGTTAGACTAATACCATAAAAACTCCTAGAGAGGAAAACCTAGGTAGTACCATTCAGGACATAGGCATGGGCAAAGACTTTAAATAATACAAACATAAAAAGCTCATGACATAAAAGAAATAAAATTGACAAATGGGATCTGAAAATTAAACTAAGAGCTTCTGCACAACAAAAGAAACACCATCAGAGTGAACAAGGCAACCTACAGAATGGGAGAAAATTTTTACCCAATCTACTCTATCTGACAAAGAAAGGGCTAATCAGAACCTACAAAGAACTCAAACAAATTTACAAAGAAAAACAAATTAACCCCGTAAAAAGTGGGCAAGGATAGCAGATGAACCAATTTCTCAAAGAGGATATTCGCAGCCAACAGACATATAATGCTCATCATCACTGGCCACATCAGAGAAATGCAAATCAAAACCACAATGAGATACCATCTCACCGATTCAAGAATAGATCATTAAAGTCAGGAAACAACAGGTGCTGGAGAGGATGTGGAGAAATAAGACACTTTTACACTGTTGGTGGGATTGTAAACTAGTTCAATATTGCTGGAAAAGCAGTATGGCGATTCCTCAAGGATCTAGAACTAGATGTATATACCATATGACCCAGCCATCCCATTACTGGGGATATGCAAAAGGATTATAAATTGTATATATAAGACACATGCACAAGTATGTTTATTGCAGCACTATTCCTAATAGCAAGGAACTTGGAATCAACCCAAATGTGCATCAGTGACAGATTGGATTAAGAAAATATATGCTGGCACATATACACCATGGAATACTATGCAGCCATAAGGGATGATTTGCATCGCTGTAGGGACATGAATGCAACTGGGGAAACTCCTCCATTCTTAACCAAACTATCCTGCAGAACAGAAAACCAAACACCGCATGTTCTCACTCACTTAGGTGGGGCAGACAACAGGAATCCTTGTGGACTCTGGAGAGACATCACACACGGGGCCTATCATGGGGAGGGAGGGAGGGATTACGTGAGGTGCCACCTGATGTAAATGGCAGTTAGTGGGTGCAACAGACTAACATGGCACAATATACATATGCCAACAAACCATGTTATGCACATAACACCCTACAACAAGTATAATAATAATAAATAAATTAAAAAGAAATGATTTAAGAGGGACCCAAGAGCCGCCTGATTCTTATGGAAGGATCACATCAACAGTAAATCTTTATTGTTTTAAGCTACTGATATTTTGACGCTCCTTGTTATAGCAGTTAATTTTAATTATCAATGAATGGAACAGATAGGCATGTAGACTAAGCAATCTTATTGTACAGCCCTTTATAGGAAATGATTTGGAGGAATCAGGAAAGCATTATTGTAGTCCTCAACATTTCTTTTTGCCGTTTACTTTGTTAGTTCTATCAGTTTCCAAGAGTGGCATGGTCGTAGCAATGACAGCCAACAGAAAATGATATTTTATTTGGGACAATTTTGAGAACTACATGCTTTTTTAGGGCCAATATTTACTGTACCAAGAATATTATTATAATATTTTTGATCGAAGATATTGTATTAATTTTTGTTCCATGTGCTTTATTCTGTTTAATCCTCAAAACAATATGAAAAGGTATGACTATTACCCTTTAACAGCAATTCAATGTGGTTTAACACAGCTTAGAAAAACTCACAGTCCTCAAAATGATTTTCAAACTCCTAGAAAAATATAGTACATTTTTCATGTGTGAAGATATAACTTGGCCATATTTCAAAAACACTAATTTTTTCCAAAGTTTTGAGAATCTTTCTTAAGATACTAAAAAATAGTTTTCCACCAGACTTGAGATTTCTAGCCGAAGCTCATGAGTTAGATGCTGTATTGATCTAATATATCATTAACTGGCAAAATGGTACAATTTATCATGTCCACATGGCATTATGGGAAATTCTCTCTACTGCTTTGGGTCCTTGTATGCACTTTCTCGTTTTTTCATATAACAGACTAATGATAGAGGAGCTCTCATTTCAGTCTTTTGTTTCCAACAAGCAAATGCATGTAAACAAGCAATTATTTTTGAAGTAGTGTACTCTCTCCTACACTGTTTAGAGCAGTGATTTGTTTATTTCAAATTGTAAACTCTATTTTCTGCCTATAAAACAAATTACCTTATGCCTGAATATGAGAACACATAGTTTCTCCATGGTAGCTAGTAAAAACATCTTTCTTGCCAAAGCATATTAAATAGATTATTAAAGTCCATTCACTTAAGTGCATGCAAGCACCCTTTATTTAAAAACACATTTCTACAGATACTATTTATCCAAAATCAAAATGATCTTTTCTGGGTAGCTAGGAGACAGAGTAATAACCTTATATGAAACAGGAAAAACGAATAAACAGACTCAATTCACATTAAAATGATGTCATTAAGCTCTGCGGAATGTGTTGGTATCTCACCTACTGCCTGTCAAGAAAGTATAACAAATGACATTGTATACACATTAATTTTCCATACTTTGGTGGAAGGAGAAATGTTGAATATTCCCAGACAGTGACACATCCCACGAATAAGAGCATTGTCTAAGGTGCTGGCTCTTGGCGTCACTGTGAGCACACACATCTTTCCCTCTACTTTTGGTTTCCTCTCTTCAGTTTCTTCCATACCTCTACTTCCCTCCCCTCATGGCGGCACTCCCCGTAGCCCATGGCCAAGTTTCCCTTCTCTCACTACACTCCAGAATCAGCTTCCCATTCTTTGACTCAGGTGTGATATTTTATTTGGATTCTCATCCAGTCTATGTAACTCCTAACTTATCTGAAACCTGATCCCGAACATAGCAGGACATTTCTGAGCCACATTAAAGATAGTTGGAGACTGTGTCTGCACACAATAGAGCCACTCAAGTAACCAGATGGCACAGAGCATTCAATCAAATGCAGTTGATTCTGTTATTCACACTAATTATGATCTATAACATAGACATGGACGTTGAATTAGCAAATACTGAATCATTGCTCCTAGAGGAAATACAGGGCTTGGTTCCTATAAGCCTTTGACTTTTGTCCACTGATTAATACATAACTTTGTTTTATGTGTGTTTCTGCTTAAAGGTGCCTTATTTAATATATAATTGATATGCAGATGTATATTGAAATAACATAAATATTCAATATATATATTTTGAGTTATTAACATTGTATCATGACCAAAAACACTATAACTCATGCCCAAACAAAGCTTATCTAACAAGTATATTTTTCCTCTGTAAGGCACATCTCAGCCTTCTTGTGCTTAGATACACTGGATGGTACTTCAGTACATTGCTTAGGGGGGCCATTTTTAAACAGTGAAATCACTACTGAACATGCAAAAGGCATAAAAATGCAAAAAATATGGCACCAAATAGATCGTGAAAGGGACACTTGTTTACAATGTACTTTGAGTGACTCAAATTTATTGTCACTCTGTGCTTATCTGAAAAAGCACCATGAGTACTGATTTGAAGATTACAAATACATTTTAGTGAGTTTAGAATTTGCAGATACAGAATCCACATGTAATAAGGACCAACTATATTTAAATCATAAAAAATGTTATAAGTTAGGATGTGATTTATGATTCCCCGCAAAATCGTTCTATTTGTATAAAGGTATATTTTCTACCAACAGAAGCATGAGATCAGGAATAGCTTAATCCAACCAAAGTTTAAATTTTTGTTAAAGCTGTGGTAAGAAACAACCTTGACTTCTCTTGTCAATACAGGGTACTTCTAAGTTACAGTTCACTATAATAGGCATTATATTCCAGCTTCCTCTGAAAGTTCTGCCTGTTAAAAAAGTCCCCAGTCTCCAGAGCTCCAGCAACTAAATACAGACTTCACTATTGTGTTTAGGGGAAATCCCTCATTCAAAGGCACAAGGGAGAATTTTACCCACTAGCCTTGAAGGAAGAGACTACTATCTTATAATCAGACACCCCGGTTTTCTGTGACTGGGGAATTTCTTTCCTACGGCCTCTCTTTATCCTGCTTAGTAGTTCTATGCAAAATGACACTCACTGAGCTTTTGCTTCTTGGCTCAGTTTTAGCAGGATCAAGGAAGCCCCAGGCTGTGGCTAGTGAGGATGGGCTTAGAGGTCTTAGAGAGTTGTAAGAATAACCTGGGCTTCAAATTGTGAGGTTTGATGTGGAGCCAAGATCCTAGGTTTACCTGGCTTGGTTTTCTCTTTAGGATTTATATAGTGACCCATTTCAATGGGAGTTTAAAACCACCGCTTTTGGAGTCCTTTGAGGTGCTGAATCCTGAAATATTCTCAGAAAGTCAACATAATCCTTTTCATAAAGGCTCACAGCAGAACTGCAACCAGCACCACCTGTCTACAGATATACCTTAGGTCTGCTTTAGATCGTAAAATGGAAATAAGCTTTCAAAGTGTTTTTCAAGTTGCCTTTGGGTTCTGTTAAATGTAGAAATGTCTCTTTCTTTCTTTTTATTTTTCCTTGGTCAAATGAAATGTCACTGTCATTTCCGTCTGAACATGAAATCATGCCATTGGATATTGGGGAAGGAAAATCCACATGAAACATCTACCCAGATGTTGTGGGAGAAATGCTGGTTTAGAAAAGCCTTTGTTCTGTGGCGGGGGCGGCCATGGTTGTTCCATCACATCAATTTTTACTTACACCATTTAATAAATAAAAACATGCTGACTGTCAACCCACGAGAACAACCCAACATCAATTACTGAAGAACAGAACTGCTTCAGTGAGAGGTGAAGAAGGGCAAAGCATCATGAAACGAGTTTAAAATTTCTTAAGTCGAGCGCTAAGTTGAGAGTTTCATTTTCCCTGTAATTGATTTCTTTTGTTTCAAGAGAAACTCATAACTTGTTTGAATCTGGTTTCTGCAATGTTAAGATGGAGGCACTAGTACTTGCCAGTAATCTGCCGCTTTAGGATATTAGGAGACTCCTTCTTTGCTTTGTTAAAGATAATTTTATTTATTTAATTTTAAGGCAAGATTTCACTCTGTCACCCAGGCTGGAATGCAGTGGCATGATCACAGCTCACTGCAGCCTCGAATTCCTAGGCTCAAGTGATCCTCCTACCTCAGCCTCCTGAGTAGCTGGGACTACAGGCAGGCATCACAATGTCTGGTAAATTTTTAAATTTTTTTGTACAGATGGGGTCTTGCTATATTGTCCAGGCAGGTCTCAAACTCCTGGCCTTAAGAGATCCTTCTGCCTGGGCCTCCCAAAATGTTAGGATTATAGGTGTGAGCTACTGCACCAGGCTGAAGACAATTTCTTAGATGGAAATACCTATCCAATGTTCTGGAGGTTCCATAGGTAATGCTACACATGAAATACTACACTCACAGGCTCTGGTATTCTCTACCTGGCTCACTAGCTGTGTGACCTTAGCCAAGTGCCCTAGTCTGATAAAGGTCAAGTCTCAACTGCAGACTGAAGTTTATTACCAATCATATTGGAGTGTGCAAGGTCTTAAAGACAGATTGGACTTATAGCTGTTGGATGTCTTGACTTCAAAAAGTAGTTGCTGTAGATTTATTATTTCTGCATCCTAATCTCATCTTTTGGTCATTCTGCACTTCCTTTGCTTCCCTTCCATGACCAGCTGGAACCCCCATCCCAGAGAGGGAGTATTTGGGGTGACAGATGCCTTGCTTCCTGTCCAGGGCCAGAAAAGCCTTCAGGCCCTGGAAAGGAAAAGAAGTTAGCAGAATGCAAGTGTATTTATTCTAACTCCACTGGTTTTAAAGTTTCCTTTTTTTTTTTTTTCAGCAAATGTGTTTTCTTCCTCTCATGGAACCGAGAACATATGTGATCCCTGGCAGATGATTTTTGCAACTCTTAAAGTCAGGATTGGAGAAGGCTGACTCACAATTTCTTACACTGCACGTGTGAAATCTTTCAAGAAAACTTGAAGGGGGGGAAGATCTACAGTATCTTGGATGATGTTTTCAATTGCTATGAAATTGATAAAAAAAAAAAAAGGATCGATCAGTTATTTGCTTCTATTTCTGACTTTTAAAAAACTTTTTATTTTAAAAGAGCAGGAAGGGATGGGTTAAACAAAAGGTACTATCACTGAGAAGAACAGAAAGAAGGTAACATTTGTAGAGCATTGTAGTTTTCCATCTTAATCATTTGATCCTGTGGCATTACTGTGATGCAGGTTTTATCTGTGACAAGAACAAAAGATCTCATGGATACAGACCATTGAGACTTTATTGACTGTAATAATTAATTTTTTTTTTCTTTTTTTGAGACGGAGTCTTGCTCTGCTGCCCAGGCTGGAGTGCCCTGGCGCAATCTCAGCTCACTGCAAGCTCCGCCTCCCAGGTTCATGCCATTCTCCTGCCTCAGCCTCCCAAGTAGCTGGGACTACAGGCGCCTGCCACCACGCCTGGCTAATTTTTTCTATTTTTTAGTAGAGATGGAGTTTCACCATGTTAGCCAGGATGGTCTTGATCTCCTGACCTTGTGATCTGCCCACCTGGGCCTCTCAAAGTGCTGGGATTACAGGCATGAGCCACTGCTTCTGGCCTATCCTGTCATTTTTTTTTTTTTTTTTTTTTTTGTAAGTTCATACAGCTCAGGTTTTCTTAAACTTAAAGTCAGCTAAAGGATGGGAAACTAGAACATGATTCCTGTTAAAATAATACATTTGAGAAAATGTTTCTTTAGCTATCACTGTAATTGATCAAGTATGCAACAGACATTCTTTTATAAGATATCCAGCCCCTAACTTCCAAAATGCCGGATCAAAAGTCTTATCTATGCAATATGTTTTATGAGTGATTAATTCTGACTGCCTATGGACAACCACAAGGACAGAGCCCCCAGACAGATACACACATTCAGCTCAGACAGAGTAAGTCTTAATCACAGAGGAAGTCTTTGAGAGCAAATCTCCCAAGCTCAGAAAGCAAGAGTTCCAACAACTCCTGCCACAGAGACTAGAAAAAGTGTCAAGAGCCAGAAATATTAACTACAGGCTAAGAAGTAGTCACTTCCACTTCCTTTCAGAGCTTGGTTCAAATCCTGGGCTTACCACTTAGTGACTGTGTGACCTTGAGCTAAGCATTTCAACTTTGCAGAGTCCTGTTTCCCTGTGTGTAAGTGGGGATACCAACAGGTCATCCCCGTGCGTGGTTGTGAGATAAAAAGATATCACATACACCACACAGCATGTGGCATGCAGCAGACATCAAATAAATAGTAGCTATTGTTTTGTGTCATTGTGATTATCTACAATCCTGGGTTTGCAACATCATTAATGCTATAATTTGAAACACATTTATTCTTTATATTCTAGCAAACTAGTTCAAAGCCTGTTTTTCAGATACATTATCTAGTTTGGACTTTAAAAAAAAAAAAATCCCTGTCGATGTTATGCTCTGCTTATCAAAGGCTCTCTCTAATGCTTACCCAAGGGTAAGTAAATTACACAGGATTCCGTTCTGCCTTCTTTTATTCTTCTCCAACCACATTCCATGTGGTAATGGGCCAATTCCTTTACTTCCTCTTTCCTCCTACCACATTTTATACCCGAAAAAGATGCCAGTTAAGTTTTAGCCCTCCTTTAAAAGTGAATTTCCATCTTTATTTTATTCTTTAAAATTATTTAAAGTGGTTGCAAGTTCTTTTAGTGCCCTCCAATCCCAATTCAGGCAACAAAACAGTCACAAGAGAGAACGATTAGTGCTTTTGCCAGGGTCTCCTCCCACGGATGACTTTGTAATGAACTATGCATCCATAAAATGTTGACTCTTTGATCTCTTGCTGCTTGTACAACACTAAAGCGCAAGGCATTCCAGGGCAAACCACACAAAGAGAGAGGAACACAGGTTATTTATGGTAGTCCGCTGACTCTAAGTTTAGCCTAGCTCTTTAAAGATCCAAATACACACATCATATTGACTGCCAGGTCTGCTCCCTCGTGTTACGGCAGTGTCTAATGGGGCGGTAGCGTAGGAATGTCTGATCCCTGGCTTCTCCCTGGGGTGAGAAAGGTAGCTGGTTTGGCAGAGACAGTCACAACAGTATTTATAGAGACAGCAGAAAATAGAATCCATATGCTTACAAAGGGAAGTCAGGGTAAATCACCGGGAGCTCAGAGGACTCCTGAACTCCCTTTCTGAAGCCTATTTGACTTCTGGCACAGACTAAACAGGACCTACCTACCAGCTTTCTAGCTGCACAAAATCCAGCACCCGCATGCCCTCCTTCATGTGATGGTTTTCTACCAACAGTGTCACTTTACAGAAGGAGGGGATACAGCCTCTTTGGTTGCTTGAATTCAGAAACTATTTTGCAAGCTTTCTACCATCACTCAGGGAACTTTTACCATCACTCAGCGAACTTTCTGTGTCAGAGTTGGTGCAAACATTCTGACATTGAGGAAGCTAAGTTTAATGCTTCCTGACAATGATTCTCTGACCATGATGTCTAAGGCCCTTCTATCCTTCTGTGATGTGGTTGAGTGCTGATTTATACAGCTCACTGAATCAAACACCAAATTGAATGAAGATGGTATTGAGACAAGATAAATCAATCAATCAATCAATCTATCTATCTATCTATCTATCTATCTAATTTCCTAACTTCCTTTGGATTAAATATCAAAATTTTACATCTTGCCGTCAGAATGATGAGGGCTGTATGAAAACTTTTGTAATGGGAGAAAATGCAAAATGCTAATAGCTTTTATTAGCATAAAATATTGAACTGGTGGATTTATGAACGGAATTTAGGCTGAATGAATACGCTAAAGTTGGGGATGAATTGGGTCATCTCACCATTCCAGACACTCAAGGCCACTCATGTAGGCTGATTTGGGGAAAGCAAAGGGATCTCAATGAAACTGGAAAATTAATTGTGCTCCTTTTATGGGATCCTAACTTTGATCAAGATCATATAATTGGACAGACCCAAAAGGGACTCTTATTTCTGATTCATTCTATTCCCTCCATAGACATAGGCAGTCATCAGGTATCTACACGGTTCTCTATATCCTTTGCCAAAAAGTTCATGTTCTCTGAGCATTTTCCATATCTTTAGTCATTATCATGGCTTTGAGCCAGAGTCTGAACACAAAGACAGGCATATAAATGGATCTAATACATGGTCTGAAAAATAACACATATGCCGCTAACCCTGTGCGCAAGACCAAAGGAAGAATGACTAAAAAAATAAAGCAGCTGCATATCAGAACAAATACCTGTGGGAAGATCGCAAGGTTCAATTTGGACATTTTGCTCCACTGAGCTCAGAGCGGGAATGAACAGAAGCCAAGTTTTATAGATAGGCCTTTAGCTCATAATTCATTCACTGTCAAGATGATGGATGCTCATTTTATGATTTAATAAAAAGATAGACCTTACCTAAAAAGAAAATAATCAGGAGGAGGAAGACTCCACAGAGAAGTAATGCAGCCTTTCAGGGGCAATTCCCAGGGGCTCCGGGCTGTGGTTCCGCTCTGTCTCCAGGACACAGTGCAATCAGCCACAAATTTAGGACCCCAGGATCTCCATCTGTAAAATACAAGTCAAAATGGAATTGTTCCCACTGCAGAACTGCTAACTGAGTAATTAAAAACTCAAATGGATTAAAAAATAAAAATAAAAAAGTGCAGGCAAAAGCGAAGAATAAAATACCTCTATGATATACAGCCCGGTTCAGGATGCTTTGTAATTACACACAGGGCTTTACAGTTATCCAAAGTTAGAGTTCATATTAACTTCAGTTTTCCAGTATTTTCCCCAAAACATTAGTCGGATGCTATAAAGGAAAGTAAACACATTCGACTAAGTCAATCATGAAAATAAGAGTTGGTGTAGGTAGTTGGGGGCGGAAGGAAATGAAGAGAGGCCAATTGAGAATCAGAGAGGGTGAATGAAAAGCCGAACCATCACGGACTCGCCTCTCTTATCCCTTTTTTAGGGAGTGACATGCCGCTGCCATGGCTATGTCACTCCGAGAGCCTGCTGCACAGAGATGCCCAGTTCCCCCAGCCATGCCAAACAAGACATGGTCATGGTCATGGGAGTAAGGAAAGGTAGGAGAGGCTGGACCACTGGTGAATATGAATAGCCCAACATAAAGGTTTCTGTCTAAATGGAATTTCTGAAGCCTAAAGATTTCAAAATTATGGACGAGTCTGCGAGGCACCTCTTCTGTGGAGGAGGGTTTTGGGATTGTTGAGGAGACCCAGAAAAATGAACTTGACATGGAAACCTTCCCTTGCGCTTGGTAGATTTCTATGCTGTGGGGAACTGCAGTGATTTACTTGATGCCAGACAACTGGGTGCTCACAGAATAAGGCAACTGGTTTGAACAGTATTTTTCCCAACAGAAATTTATTTCTATAAACTCCTCTTAGGATCCTGAGAAACATATTTTAAGGAGAAGGAAAATGATGGATAAAAGTATGGAAAAAGGTAATTGAACACACTTAAAATATGTCACAAACACACTATTGAGTTTTGACCATCATTTAGTAGGCAGGCTATTAAAATGTGAACTATGCCGCAATTAAAATATATCGCAAACATTTTGTTGCGTTTTCACCCTGAAATACTCATGCTATTTTACTTTTAAAATATTCGCTATGTCCATACAATTTAAATTATTTATTGTGCTGAGTTCAATTAGTTATAATATGAATATTATTATACTTAAAGTTTTATTTTCAAGCTCTTTTGGGCATCAAAGTGGTCCACTGAAACCGTATAACCCAGGAGAGGTGAGTGGCCTTGATGTCAAGTGAAGTCTAGGTTCCTGGGGAAACCATTCGATCTCTGGGCTGTTTCTTTACCAACAAAATGAAGGTATGAGTTCTTGATGAGTAGAGAATAGTGTCCCAGCTCTGCTAATCTATATTCGAGGTGCTAGTGTTGATTCTGTGACCACTTCATCGTAAAACTTTGCACACATTCTTACCTACTCTGAATTCTTCTTTTGTTTAATACTTAGGACAACATTTTCTTCACTCACCACGCTAAGTGGCCATTGAATGACAACAAAACTGTGAAATATTGAAAATTGAATATCACTATAATATGCCAACTACCTGGCACTTTAACAAGGCACCATACTAAATCCATTGTGATCACTTTTAATAATAACAATTCTCTAGAAAGGTAGAAGTGATCTCACACATTACTATAAAGGAAAGCCACTTTCCAGATTTGAGATGATTTTCCTGGTAAGTAGCAGTCTCAGGACTTGAACCCAGGTCAGTCTGACTTCGAAGTCTGGGATCCTCCCACTTACATAAACCAGTGACCAGGTCAAGGAGTGATTATTTTGCCCAATGACATAAACATAGCTTTGATTGCTTCAAATTATTATTAGAAAAATGGTAATAGTAATCAATTGCCTGAATGTCTCTGTAGTGAAAACTTCTAGCGTCAAATCTGGCGAATTTGAACTAATTAGGGGAGGTAATTGAAAAATGTGTATAAATAATACAGACAATAACTAACTTACATTGAGTGCCAAGCATTGTTCCCCATACATTATCTCATGTTATCCTCAGGACAGTCCTATCAGCTAGGCATTGTTAGCCCAATCTTGCAAATGAATAAGCCAATGCGTTTAAAGGTTAGATACATTGTCCAAAATCACTTTGTTTTTTTGTTTTTTTGTTGATGAGACAGAGTCTCACTTTGTCACCCAGACTGGAGTGCAGTGGCCAGATCTCAGCTCACTGCAAGCTCCGCCTCCCGGGTTCACGCCATTCTCCTGACTCAGCCTCCCGAGTAGCTGGGACTACAGGCGCCCACCACCTCGCCCAGCTAGGTTTTTGTATTTTTTAGTGGAGACGGGGTTTCACCATGTTAGCCAGGATGGTCTCGATCTCCTGACCTCGTGATCCGCCGTCTCGGCCTCCCAAAGTGCTGGGATTACAGGCTTGAGCCACCGCGCCCTGCCTCCAAAATCACTTTGTAAGTGGCAGAAGCCTGATCCCAAATCCCAGTCAGCCTAACTCTGTAGCCCATTCTCTCCACGGCTACTCTCTTTCTGTGCATGTAATAGTTTGCAATTCTATGTGAATAAGTTTACTGTTTGGGACAAAAAGTTCTAAGCTGCTCCCACCATCCCTCTCTTTTCCTTAAGTCCCGTTGTCCAACCTTCCCACTTTGGTCCTCCAGGACACCAAACAAGGCTTCTGGTCACCCCTGGTTCCACAGTTCACAGCCCTTCCTTCCTACTAGATTGGCCCAATTCTATCCCTGTTCCAAACGTTTGTATTCATCTTTTCTGCTCTTCTTCCCCCAAATCTTTGCCTCAATCACTATAGTTTTGCTCTCCTTTCCCCTTTTTGCATGTGAGAGAGAAGAAAAGAGCACCCTGAGAAAGTTATATATGAGAAGGCAGACAATTTGTGCATGCACAGTTGTCTGTTGCACCATGCAACAGGACATGAAAATACATCTTGAGTTATTTGCCAGTCACTTGATCTTGTTAAGAAGTAATTAGCAATAATAATTCATTGCTTGGATCTCTTTGTAGTAAGCAAAATTCTTTAGAATCTGGAGAATTCAGACTAATTGGGGGAGGTAATTGAAAAGTGTATTAGAATATAGTTCTAAATACAGTTTTATTATTTTTACACAAATAGAGTAATTCTTAATGAATTTTGTTATAATGAATGAATAAGAATATTTGCAATCAGTCTGTGGTTGTTAAAAAAAAAAAAAAAAAAAGATGAGTATATCAAGACCACTTGGCTTAACCTGAAAAATCTTGTCTTTGAATAAAATAAAAAGCCCTCGGCCGGGTGCTGTGGTTCACGCCTGTAATCCCAGCACTCTGGGAGGCTGAGGGGGGCGGATCATGAGGTCAGGATTTCGAGACCAGCCTGACCAATATAGTGAAACCCCATCTCTATTAAAATTTATCACAGCTACTTAGGAGGCTGAGGCAGGAGAATTGCTTGAACCTGGCAGGCCGAGTTTACAGTGAGCTGAGATCGTGCCATTGCACTCCAGCCTGGGCAATAGAGTGAGACTCCTATTCAAAAAATAAATAAATAAAAATTAAAATAAAAAACAAAAATTTCTCTGAAATATTTTGGATGTTGCTACCCAGTTTGTAAGATTTTGGAAGAGAGGGTTTACTTCGTAAACATGAACTTCAAATCAGTTGAATTCCAAATTATTTAAAGATTAAAATACTTTGGAAATAATAGGAATATGAAAACCACTGAGTCTGAATGAACACAATTTTCCTGTTTGACTACTGCAAATTACTACAGTAGCAGAATTATAGAAAAAGTTCTGTGATTCAAAGTGACACATTAAATCATCAGAGTTATCCTGTGATAGCACAGTATTTGTGAGTAAAGCGATTATGAAACCCACCCCTTTTTGCAACAGACTTTCTCCTACTGGTCCCCTGGCAACCAGTCAGATTTTCTCATTTGAGAAATTCAACCTGGCTGCATACAATAGATAGAAATGCAAGAAAGTAACGTGCAATTTCATCAACTGTGAAACAGTTGATGATATTCAGAGTTAAATAAATACTATTTGAAGGATATGAACAGATAATTCCCAAAAGAAGAGAGACAAAAGGCCAAAAAAATGTAAAAGAAATGCTCAACATCACTAATTATCAGGGAAATGCAAACTAAAACCACAATGAGATACCACCTTACTCCTGCAAGAATGGCTAGGCTATAATTAAAAAATCAACAAATAATAGATGTTGGCGTGAATGTGGTAAAAAGGAAACACTTTTATGCTGCTAGTGGGAAAGTAAACTAGTACAACTACTATGGAAAACAGCATGTAGATTCCCTAAAGAACTAAAAGTAGATCTACCAATCAATCCAGCAATTGTACTACTAGGCATCTACCCAAAATGAAAAACAAAACAAAACAAAAAAACAAAAACAAAAACAAAAAAACTTGCATGCACATGTTTATAGCAGCACAATTCACAATTGCAGAGATATGGAACCACCAGAAGTGCCCATCAACTAGTGAGTGGATTAAGAAAATGTGGAATATATACACCATGGAATACTAATCAGCCATAAATAAGAACAAAATAATGGCATTTGCAGCAACCTGGTTGGAGTTGGAGACCATTATTCCAAGTGAAGTAACTCAGGAATGGAAAACCAAATAGCATATGTTCTCACTTACAACTTGGGAGCTAAGCAATGAGGATGCAAAGGCATAAGAATGATATAATGAACTTTGGGGACTCAAGAGGAAGGGTGTGACGGGGGTGAGGGATGAAAGACTACACACTGGGTACAGTGTTCACTGCTTGAGTGACAGGTGCACCAAAATCTCAGAAATCACCACTAACAAACTTATCCATGTAACCAAAAACCACCAGTACCCTCAAAACTACCAAAATAAAATAAAATAAAATACTATTTGAAGGGTATAAAAGAGAGGGGTTTGGGTTAATTTTGTCCTTATTAAATAATGCATTTAATTTCTAGTTATTGCTGGTTTAACGTGAAGCAAGGGTAACATCTGAAGTTGGATGGAGCAGAGGTCCCTGTCAGAACCTCTGGTGGGCCCACCGGGAGTCTGAGGAGACCTGGAACAGCAGGAGCAATTCTGGCAAGGAAGGAGAGAGGCAAGGTCTCTGGATTATTCTAAAAGTGCCTCTGCAGTTAGAGGAGGGGGCAATCTGAGTAAAACGTGTGACCTGAGACTTGGAACTGACCCAGGCCCAGCCCTGGACAACCTATGCCTGTGTAGAGAGGAGACTGAGAATGAATTGGAAAGAACCACAAGTGACTGTGGCCCTGACTAGAAGTTGCTAGTTATCAGCAGTAAGGAGAACTAGGCGGTAAGAGCATTGAGGGCAATCGCCACAAATCTGCTCATCTCACCTCCTTCTGTGGCTCTTCACCTTCCTGAGAATAATATCCACAGCCCTGAGAGCCCCACGAGATTGTTCACCACAGTCTGCATCAGCTGCTTGCCTCTTGGTTTCTTTTCCCAGCCTCATCTCCTATCACAGCCCCCATGGGGATCCAATGCCCAACTCATGGCTGAACTACTGGCAGTTGCTTATTCAACTATGTTCTCTCATGACTCCAGGTGTGTGGTTTGTGACACCCTCTGTCTGGAATGTCCAGTATCTGCCTGAAAAATCACCTACACTGCCTGCAAGATGCCAGGGCAGCACTGTTTCTTCTGTAAAAACCATAGCAAACTCCTCCTTGCTAAAGTATGGCATGAAGTAGTGGCCAAGAGTGTGCACTCCAGATGAGAGGGTCAGGGTTTGAGTTTAGACATTGCCCTCGCTCAGGCGAACTTCTGTTTCTTACAATCAAGCACTTTGGTGCAAACAGAGCCTCCATCCTATTCTTTCTAACCTTCCTATTCAAATCACCACTTTCTAGATCAGTTCACCTCTCAAAGACTGTTTCCTCATGTATAAAATGGAAATGACAACGATGGTAATAAAAATACACATATGCCATTTAGTTGTCTTAATAAAATAAATATCTGTGAACCATACAGTAACCTCCCTCGTACACAGTAAAGGCTCAATAAATGCTAAGAATATTTTCATGTATCTCTTATTATAGCATATCTTACATCACTGAAATACTTGTTTACTTTCTATCTTCTGCACTAGAATCTGAACTCTTTTGGGGAGGACCTGTGCCTTACTCATTTTGTGTTCCTCACACCAGAAATAATATTTGTCGCATAGTTCAGTTTGATCATTTATTTAATAAGAACTCACCGAATGGCTGATCTGTGACAGACATTAAGAATACAAAGCATGGCAGATGTATGAATGAATGGGGTCAGGAAAATAGTATATAAGTAACTCCAATTATTACATAAAGACAGTGTTTATATTATGTAAGATGAGCCTTATTAGTTAAAATTATAAGTAGAGCAACATTTCAATTAAAATATACTCACATTGGCAGTAAAAGCAGCTCTGCGTGTGTGTGTGTGTGTGTGTGTGTGTGTGTGTGTGTGTGTGTGTTTACTTTGCAGTCTGGCCCCATTCTACAATATCTTTATTGTTAAAGTTTTAATTCAACAAAATCAAACCTCAAGGTACTGAAGAACTCCAAGAGATTATCTGGTCTTCATTAAAAAGTTCAGGCCTCAGAGACCACACATTTTTCCCCAGACAACCAATTTCCAGAATGCTGTTTCTCTTTGCTGCCTCTCACTTGCCCTCAGTGCCCATTTGAACACACAGGAGGCCCATGGAGGGTGAGCAGTGCTCAAGCTGGGGTGAATCCCCAATTTGTAAACAAGGCATGGCATCCAACAGCCAGAGGAAGCTGTGTATTTGAATAAATCTGATGGTGCTTTCTCATGCTCATCAATCTTTCCACCGTGTTTGGTACAGTTAAAAAGCCAGTTGGATTTCCACAACTGTTCAAATCACCATTTGTGCCCCAGGATACCACATGGCACAGAAATGACATCAGACCTACAAGATACATATTGTGTTCCTCAATGTCCGATGTTGATTGCATTAGTCTGTTCTCATACTGCTATAAAGACATACTCGAGACTCGATAATTTATAAAGGAAAGAGATTTAATTGACTCACAGTTCCGCAGGGCTGGAGAAGCCTCAGGAAACTTACAATCATGGTAGAAGGGGAAGCAAGCCCTTCCTTCTTCACATGGTGGCAACAAGAAGAAGTGCTGAGCAAAATGGGAAAAAACTCCTTATAAAAACATCAGATCTTGTGAAAAATCACTCACTATTACTAGAACAGCATGAGGGTAACTGCCCCCCCATGATTCAATTACCTCCCACTGCTCCCTCCTACGACACGTGGGGATTATGAGAACTATAATTCAAGATGAGATTTGGGTAGGGACACAACCAAACCATATCGCTAGTTATATAAAGGTATACTTTTACTGAGTTGGATTTTAATAGTATACAATGCCAGAAAGTATGATAATATATGAACCATGCTTCCAACAGTTTTATGAGATTTACAGTAATCTTTTTTTGTTTGTTAGATAGGGTCTTACTCTATCACCCAGGCTGGACTGCAGTGGTGCAACCACAGCTCACTGCAAGCTCAAACTCCTGGGCTCAAGTGATCCTCCCACTCAGCCTCCTGAGTGGTCAAGACTACAGGCTTGTGCCAACATGCCCAGTTATTTTTTTTTTTTTTTTTAATTTTTAGTAGAGACGGGGCCTTGCTGTGTTGTCTAGTCTGGTCTCAAATTCCTGGACTCAAGTGATCCTCTCGCCTTGGCCTCCCAAAGTGCTGGGATCACTTGGGAGGGATCACTACAGTAATCTTAATAAATCAATAGAGGGCACATGAAGTTTTTATTAGTTAGAGTGTTCTAATACATTTCCCCCTCTATACTGAATATTGCGGGGAGAGTCCACCATTCAAAACTCCTTTGCATTACTGGGAAATTCTCTGCCATGTCAGAGAATCTATCCCCTTATCCCTTAATCTAAGTGGAAAGGGTAAGACCCTTCTCAGATGTTTCCCTCCGCCTTCCCCGTCTCTGCACCATCCCTGGCCACCAGGGTCCAGGTGGGTAATGTGGGCTGTACTCTAAACCCTGAGGGAAGGACTCAAGATGATAAGAAGGGTAGAAGTAGCCGTAGCAGCAGTGTGGGAGTGGCTTGTGGCAAGAGATGACAGTGGTGGTGCCCTGGCCACATTGCTCCTGCTCCTTAATTGCCAGTGCCTACTTGGGGCTGCCAGGGTCTAACACTGCCTCCAGCTACGCAAGAGTCAGTGAGTTCTCTGTCCCCTATTCCAGGTCCTGATTCTTGCAATGAGGCACCCTCCCTGGGGCAAACACATGGGTTTCACCCTGTTCTTTTGAATCTTTCTAATTCAAATCAACCGACAGACTAAACAAAGCAACCACCACCAAATATACATACAACCATGCAATCCACTTTATTTGTATTCTTGTTTTAAAAGGCAGTTGTTTTCTTATAAATTATGTAACAGTGCCCAGAAGAAAAGCAGAAAAAAAACTATATATGGCTATTTTTAGTGATAGTTATTTTCAGAAATATTAATATAAAGCTATCCCAATGATAGAGATCTAGTCTGAATATTTGAATATGTATCTAAATATACTGTCTGTTGTGCTGTAACTTTTACAATGCCTTCTTTCTCTCTTGAAATATTTCTAAATGAAGAACCATAGTCAAACATTAAATCTGGAATGTACACTCAGCTTTGAATTGTTTTTAAATCAGTAACCGTGCTCAATACCAATCACGCTTGCGTTTTTGCTCACAGAATCAAAGTATTTTCAACGCAATGCCAAGGTCTTCTGGTTATGAGAATTCTCCATTGAGCCATAGAATCAGCGAGATCTTTTGTAAGTGCCCAGTTTCCCCAACTAATTCTCCCCTGTTGTTCAGAATGAAATTCAGAATATAGTGTCATGGAAATTGAACTGGCCTTTTTAACTGTATCAAACATGGTGAAAAGATTGGTGAGCATGAGAAAACACCAAAAGATTTATCCAAGTACACAGTGTCCTCTGGCTGTTGGCCCTTGTACCTTGTCTGCAAATTGAGGAATCACCCCAGGTCGGGCACTGCTCGCTCTCCTTTGGCCTCCCATGTATTCAAATTAGCATTGAGAGCAAGGGAGAGGCAGGAATGAGAAACGGGGTCCTGGAAATTTGTTCTCTGCAGGGAGTGCATGGCCACTGATGACTGAAGATTTGGATGCAGACTAGACAATCTCTTGGGGTTTTTTTCTGCATTGAGGTTTGATTTTATTGCGTTAAAATCTTAACAATAAAGATATTTTAGGATGGGGCCAGACTGCAAAGTACATAAGAGTCAGGAAGGAGATCACAAAGAAATAAACGCACCAAGGAAAGGATATTTGTTTGAAGACTTTGCTAAGGTTAAGCCTTCTTTTTTCCTTCTTCTTCTTTTTAAAAATATAAATGAATTTACTAATGTTTGAAAGCAAAGGAGAAAGAGCCAAACGAAGGGTAAAATTGAAAATAGTTGAGAGGATGTTCCTGGGGAGTTGTTATAAATGGGACTCAGAGAACAGGCAGATAGATTGGTTTTGGAAAAAAAAAAAAAAGGAAGCCCCCTTTTCCATACCTCCTGGCTTCAGGGAGCCATGAACAAAACCAACGTCCCCTGGAGAAATCACTTCAGGTATGGGCATGGCTCTGCCCTTCTTGCAACCTCCACCATTCCCTACACCTCCCATATAACTGAATTGGCACTGAAAGGGAGACCCAAGTAAGAAAGGGAAATGGGGCCCCAGAAATAGGTTCTTTGAAAGAATATACAGGGCCCTGACACCTCAAGCCTTTAATTCCCTCAGTGGATAGAAGGCCACCAAAATGCTTTCAGACAGTCAAAGGCCCAGGTCTATCTAGAATTAGATGTAAAGTATATGTTTGAATACCAAGGAATAAAATGACTTGTCATGGTAGAGAAGGTTTCACATAGAAAATTTTATCCTGAAACCTTCCAGCTTGAGCTTCTTCCTGTAGCTACCTACCACAAATTATTTTTGTAATAAAAATAAGCTCCCAGAACAAACTAATTACATGGGAGAACAACTTACATTTCACTGCAGTTTTCACAATACATATTTTTCCCATCAAATATGAGTTAGCCAAAGTAATTAGGAAAAATGATTAGCAAAGCTCTTTATTGAATACGGACCCAAGCAATTAAAAAACTAAAGCATTTCTTTTCATAGTGGCCTTAAACTCTATTTTCTTTTAAGCGGGCATCAATTTTCCCTTCAATGATACTTTTTTGGGGGAGACATGTGATAATGTGGGAGGTTGTAAGTCTTCTCCTGAAAATAATACTGAGTTCTTTTATCCTTCTTTCATGGTAGAACTTTCTGCAAGTTCGTAGGAATCATGAAATGTGGCTGCTTCTTCCTTAAAGAACACAAGAAGCACAAACTGTTGAAATCCCAGTACAAATCCTTCATAGAAGAGACTTGGGAATCACCTTTGAAACAGGTTAATTCTCAAGTCATCCTGGGCTTCTAAGAAGTAACAGTGAGTTTTGAAGGTATTTGTATCTCCTCTTTATGCTTCTACATTTTAAAATATCGGGGACGCTCAGGAGTAAATAAGAATAAAAACCATGTGACTGAAATCACGTTTTCCCCTGTGAGCCAGTTAAGTATTGTTGGAAATTCCACAATACAAGGGTAAACTAGCATCTCTCTTCATTCTTTTGAACTGTGGGAACTCAGGCTTATAGAAAAATCTACTAAAAACAATAAAGATCAAAGTTAAAGTTCATATTTGCAAAAGCCTTTAAAAATATATTAAAATTTTATAATTTTGTACACAAATTCAGATATGAATGGATTAGCATTAGTTCCGAATATTTCATGGTTGTTTTATGACTTACGATCTTCATGGAAAATGCAGTTTTCAAGTACTGTGGTATGGCAGTTAGCAGTTTCAAGTGAACCAGTGGATTTTTTTCTCTCAGCATTCTTTCAGCAAACATTTACTGTAGGGCTAAGGTGAGCCAGGCACTGTGACAGGTGTTGGATACACATTAAAAAATAAAACAACAGCCTGGTGTCTGCTGTTGTGTTTGCTGTCTACGGAAGAAAAACCCACCACAAGGAATTACCAGCCCAATGCTTCCCTTTCTGCATGGAGAAATTGTCTCCTTTTTATATCAAAAATCCATTTTGCCCTTATGGTTCCCAAATGCTATACCTTCCCTGTCAATGCGAGGCAAGAAGGGGCATAAGCACAACTACAATAACTTGATTTTCATGGTTCCTGCTTCCTGAACAGCATAAAGGCAAGATGCTTTCTGAATATCTTTGAAATGACTGCATTTGCTTTGTTTAAGGGCAAAAATGGCTGAATAATGGTCTTGGTGCTTCTAGGCATAAGCAGAGGCTAGAAGTGGGCAAAAAAGGGAGGCGGGGGGTAGCTTCTCTATGAAACAAGACACATACGTCTTTGCTGTGGGCTCGCACCAGTATTTCAATCCCAGTTTGAATTTGCAAAGCATATTTCCATCATCTGTGACGTTCATCACGGTACCCCAGTGAGAGGGACCGTTTCATGGCTTGCATTTTACTCAAGAGAAATAAGAAACAAGAGGTGAACTGGCTTTCCCGAAGTCAATAATAGACTGGGGACCAGGATTCAGAGTTTGTAAATCCCTGTCTTGTGCTGAGCATGTTCAAACCTACGCTTAACCTTGCCAAAAAATAAGGGTTCCATTTTTACTGTTTAACTAATTAGAATCAAGACACATCAGGCAGCCAGGCAGCACCTGGTTCATAACACAGTGACATTATTTTATTGCTGTTTCAATCTAAAAACTTAATGTGCTTCCAAACTTCTCAATGCTTTTATGAGACTGTCCTTGGATTGCCACTTCCACCTGTATCTATTCCCAGGTATCTTACATTTGCAAAATTGACCTGAGAAAATATTACTTAGAAAATAATGAAAACTCCAGTAGAAAGGAAAAAATGCTCTCTTAATAATGAGGAAGCTATTTAACCTAATGTAACCGGATTTTGTTATATATAGACACAACACACACATACACAGACACACACACACACACGCACGCACGCACGCCATAATCGGCTGTAATGGAATTGATAAAGTAGGAAATTTGCTTGAGGGGTTTTTACCCCAAATTCTACAATTATGAACATGCCAGGTTTCCTGAGCAGTGATTTTTCCAGAAAAGATTCTATTGTGTTTCTTTTTCCCATTTACCAATTTGATTAGCTTTTTTCCTAAAAGCTAAGAGCAGCAGTCTAAGTACTCCAGAGCATAAGGGACTTGCTCTTCTGTTATTTTGTAGGATCTTCCAGGAGACCATGATCTCCCTGAGGGCCGGAGCCACCCCTGCACCCCTAATTCCCAGGGCAATGCTTGGCACACGGCAAGCGCTAAACGAAAATGAATCTGAGTGTGAATCTGTTCTCTGCTATTACCATGCTGCTCTTGGCTTCTTTTAAATTTTAATAACATGGATTGGAGGCAACACTTTAAAAGACACGGAAAAGCAAGTTTTTCTTTTATTTTACAGCTCAGGATAAGGGTATTACATAATTGTAAATAATGCATTCATATTTCAGATCTTGAAACCAGTGAAAAACAGCCATTTCAGACAGTAAAATAAATGATGACATGCTCCCAGCAAAATTGAATCCTGTATTGGTTATGAAGAGAAAATCCAACCTACGCTTAACAATGCTTCCAGATTCACTAAAAGTTTCTACAGTTTTAAAGTTTGAAATGTTGCCTAAGGGTTTTAATGAAGCTCCGATTCAAGGACAGAAAAGGTTGTACGGTTCGGATTTGACTTTGGTCAAGATGAAATGGTTTGTGCACACAGCTTCCTACTGCCCCCTGGTGGGGTGATGCTGAACTATGCTCAGAAACCTTCCATCAACCTTAGGGTCAATCTCAAACATGATCTTGGCTTCCACAGTGACACCTTCAAGAAAGGCTGCTGAGTTTAAAGTTAAAATTCTCCTTGACTTTCTGTCCCATTTCTCCAAAGCTTGACCTGGGTGGTAGAAAGAAAGGTAAACTGCTTAACAGGGGGATGTTAGGACTCCATCCAGAGAACCCAACAACCTCGATAGTCCCATGGATAAAGTGGTGTCGGGCTGCGGGACTGTCCTGGGACCTAAAATCAGCACGAAGGAGATTTCCTCTACATCAGATGTCCCTGGTCCTCAGCTACCTAACCCCCAACCCTCAAACTCCCACACATCCACACCCCAACCCAAGTGTAATATGCCAACTGAAAGATTATTGAGGTCATTTTCAGCTTCAATAGTCATCAACTTGTGGCTTAGAAACCAAGAAAGGCTTGTCAATGTGAGGGTGTTTCTAAACTAGGTCAGGAACACACCACAGTCATGACCAGGTTAGACCAAAGATGACTCTATATAACTCAGATTCTCCTCTTTCCCTCTAGGGATCCCCAGATCTGCTCACAAGCTAGAGTAGTCACTAGGCCTTGGCACTTGCTCCCACCCATTGCATCAGGAGAAGTGGGAAGGCCTGCAACCTCAGGACCATTTCTCTGTTCTCCTGAATGTTTAGGAGCCTGAACTGAGACTTAGACACACTTAGAAGACTCATCCTTATTCAGCATCTCTTACAAAAGGTGGACTATAGGCTAGGCGTGGTTGCTCATGCCTGTAATCCTAGCACTTTGGGAGGCTGAGGCATGTGGATTACTTGAGGTCTGGAGTTCAAGACCAGCCTGGCCAACATGGTGAAACCCTTTCTCCACTAAAAATACAAATGTATTTTTGATGAAAGTACAAAAATTGGCCAGACGTCGTGGCATGCACTTGTAATCCCAGCTACTTGGGAGGCTGAGGTAGGAGAATTCCTTGAACCCAGGAGGCAAAGGTTATAGTGAGCTGAGATTGTGTCACTGAACTCCAGCCTAGGGGACAGAGTGAGACTCTGTTTCAAACAACAACAACAACAAAAACAGTAAACACGAAAACAAAAACAAAAAGTGTGGACTACAGAGAGCCAAACTCTTGGACTCTGGGAAATCTGAAAGAGTTGGATAGTCTCCTAGATATCCTCCCTGGAGCTTCTGAAGGTATTGACTGCTCCTGGTTAGGATGAGGGGACTAAGCAATAGCCTAGAACAAGAGAGGAGAGAAGACCATGAAAGTCCACGAGATTTGCTATTTAGTCAACTTATACCAGTAGGGATAAAAAGGAAGCTATCAGGCCAGGCGCAGTGGCTCACGCCTGTAGTCCAAGCACTTTGGAAGGCCAAGCCGAGGGGATCACTTGAGGTCAGGAGTTTGAGACCAGCCTGGTAAACATGGTGAAACCCCATCTCTACTAAAAATACAAAAATTAGCCTGGCGTGGTGGCAGATGTCTGTAATCCCATGTACTTGGGAGGCTGAGGCAGGAGAATTGCTTGAATCCAGGAGGCAGAGGTTGCAATGAGCTGAGATCACACCACTGCACTCAAGCCTGGGCAACAGAGTAAGACTCCATCTCAAGAAAAAAAAAAAAAAAAGGAAGCTATCAGAGTACCTTTATTCATGGGGAGAAGTGACTGCAAGTGGCTCATAAATGACATATAAGCAAAGAAGAATGAAGTAAAGCTGGCAGTGGTATCACTTATTCCATTGTCCCACAGTGTTGGTTCAGTTGATCTGGCTGGTTGGGGGAGTTTGGTCCTTCTTCCTCCTGCCACCCTCACACTCCATTTGTGTCCCTCCTAGAGTTGCAAGCTCAGTGGAGGAGGATAAATAGTGTGACTCTGTCACAACCCAGAAACTCTCCTGGTACATTTGTAGGGGCCAACAGGGATACCAGCTTGACAGTGTTAGGGGCCCTGTGTCAAATCAGGGCCTGACCTCGAAGGTTCCTTTTAGACCATTGGCTGGGATGTGTTCCTTCTTATCCCACCATGAGGGCTTCCAAAAAAATTAAAAAATAAAAAAATAAAAAAGATGGCCCTGTTTTGGCCTTTCTTGGTTGCCAGATAAACATATATCGTGTAAAACGTTTCTTATCCTGGGGAGTCTTCAACCTCAAATCAGGACATGAGCATATTCTAAATAGTTCCTTTCTGCTGCTTTGCCTTTGTCAGACTCCATCCCTCTCCTGATACTCTTGCGTCTTGTTCTTGGCTTTGAAAAGATGGCAATGGGGTAGGCAAGGATTGCATCTCCTTCTGGATCCATCACATGAAACACATATCTTTGCTTGAAGTTCAAGCCTCACCATTTCCATTTCTTGGCTACTCTGTGAGCTGCATTAACTTTTCAGTTTCTTCACTTAGTGAGTTTTTCCTTTCTGAATGGACTTCTGAATACATATTTGCCAAAGTAATTTCCACAATGAATTACCAATAAAAAGAAGACTTGTAAATCTAGATGGGTAGCAAAACCCAAAGCACGCTAGTTGTTTCAGTTTTGTGGTTTGGGGAGTATTCTTTTATGGTGTCGCAGAGTCGGAAAAGTAATTTTACCAGAGGAGAGCCCATAAAATGATGGGTTTTGGGGGGCAACCAGGTAATCATGTCATAATATTAATGGATTGCAAGACAATTTATGTTCTCTACTCTCCACTAGGAAAAGTTGACTTACTCATAGCCTTATAATGAGCAGGCTTGCTATATTTAATGGGATATATTTAATGGGATAAACTACCCGGCCAAGTCAAGTTCTCCTAAAACATACCCAACCAGCTACTTCCTATCATGAATCCCCCTGCCCCCAACAGATTATTGTCCTATCTGACACTGGGATATGTGGTGTTTATTACCAACTTAAAGTATGTGTGCATGCTATCACCTTCTCTAGAATGCCATTCCCTGTCTGCTTCATATAACTATATCATATGTTATGGTTGTGATATACTGATATATATATGTGAAATGCAGATAGATAAGTTCTAGATATATGAATATCTAGATATAAAACCTATGTAGATATCTGAATATGTGAACATATATCTACAACCTATCCCATTTTATAGTCCAGTTCAAATCAAGGGTGGTGTATAGAGTTTACTCCCTTTTCTGAATCACAGCACTGAATATATTACACTTGCAAGTACAGGATCCATGATCTCACTTCTTCATCCATCCATTTATTTCTTAATTAGAGAACAAGCTCCTTCAGGGCCTTGGCTTGTACTTTTGTATTCCCACTAACCACTTAACTCAGGGCTATGCATACCTGAGTGCTTAGCCAGTAGATGACGGGCTACATGAAAAAAGAACAGAGAAGCCAACGGAAACAGGATGGCAGGAAAACAGTGTCTCAGCACAAAACTGAACAATCATGCGTACAACGCTAAAAACTGTTCAAGTGGCTGCATGGGAGCAGGGCCTGAGCTGCATTTTGCTGCAGACTCACAGACTGGGTTTGCAAAGCATGACTTTTAGCAGAGATTAGGAAAATACCCGACTAGTTTGATAACCCAATCAACATGGATGCAGAATTTGACAATCCTGGCTCTAAACGTCATTTAAGCAGAAGGGCACCATTTCACACTTGGCTTTGCATGTGTAGACAAAGCCACTTGTAACTCTGTAATTTCTAAGGGCAGGTTCCAAGTTATACTGTCTCTTTATCTCACTTGCCTGCAATTCCCTCACTCATAAAATGAAGGATTTGGGATATTAGGTTGTTCTCCAAGGTTCTTTCTACCTCTAGAATTCTATACTCTTATAACCCACTTTCTTCCTCTATAGCCCTTTCCTCCCTCTCTGGCTGTCAACCCCTAAGACAGTCAGTCAATTTATTTTTTAATTAGGACTCTTTGTAAAGCTGTCACAGACCAGCAATTTAAAAATATTAAAGCACAGTTCCTTACATTTTTATTTGCTCATGACTCTCCTCTTCCTATGGTAATTTAACATTTTTGCAAAGCTAGCGGTACTTTAAACAGATATGCCAACTTTGAAAAAAATCAGAAAAAAAACAAAGTGCATGCTTTCCTAAAATATATTTTAGGAAATCTCTTTTTCTCTCCCAGCACCCAAAGATATGACTAATCATTAGAAGAGTGGAGGAGCACCCACAGAAACTGAATTAGGAGAAGGGTGTGGAACTTTTTCATTGAACGTGAATAAAAATCCACCTCATTTTGAAAAGATTATTAACATTAATAATTTAATGGTGAAGGATACTATTTTGCTGAAAGAGATAAAAATGATTTTTAAGGCCTTCATGAAAAGAAGTAGAAAAGGGAAAGATTTAAGCAGAACTGACAAATAGCAAGATGAAAATTGAAAATCCAATCCCTTAACTTGTGTGAGGCTTTTTCTAGCCCTTGCTTGGTTAGGATACATGTTGCATGACTTACCTTGGAGGTTAGAAGAGAATACATTTAATCAAATAGTTCTCTTCCTCTCTCTGCCTTGTTTATAACCAATGAACTAATCTCAATGAAGATACTTTTGCAACACACCCAACTCCTTAGCTTTCATAAGCTTCATCAAATATGATGCCATAAAAACGGGGACACAGGATCAACTCTCTCCCACAGCCTGCACCCATGTCCTTCAAGTGGGATGCGTGAGAAAATTACTGTTTTTACGTGTCTACTTTGTGCTAGATCTGACCAAGGCACTTGCCATTCATTTCTTGGTTTAATCCTTGCTAAAGTCTTAGCAGGTAAGAACGGTCACTCCCTTTTTTTTTTCTGACTAGAAAAGAGGCTCAAAAAGGTGAAACAATGTGCAGTTACTTGTGTGTGCAGTAGAATTAGCCTCCCATGAACCTAAACTCTTGTTTTCTTAGGTCTATAGAACAAAGGGGATGTAAATTACTTGTTAAATAACTTAGTTATTTGAAGGTAGTTCTGACATCAAATTTCTTTCTATGATATCACATAGTCTTCCTAAATTAAAATCCCAAATTAAAAGTAATGGGGGTACAGGAACTGCTACCCGAAAACATGACACCTTGGAATATTGAGTATTTTAATCCGAAGGACGTTAAGAAAACGACAGAAGCAGAAAAGTCTCTCTGATCTTCCGTCTTAAAGACTCTCATGTGACAGGTGACCCTCTCTATATTCAGAGGGAAGGAATGCTACAGAGAGGCCAAGAAGAATCTGAACACACAGGCCTTGCTAAGTTCCCCCAGTTTATCACCATTAGATCATACCCCTTTGTCCAATCATACTTCTCCATGACTATCCACTTCTTTACCAAAGCTAGCATAAAAAATACATAGTTTTACACATGTTGGGGTCTCCATTTCTTTATGAAGTATTCTGCATCATATAAAACTTACATTAAATACATTTGTGTGCTTTTTCTTGTATTCATTTGTCTTCTGTTATAGAAGCCTCCTCCATGTACCTAGGATGAGTGAGGAAAAGACATTTCTCCTCCTCCACAATGGTGCATGTTGCTTATTTCTGCAAAGCTGAGGCACAATATGTTTTGTTGTTGCAATCTGAAGTTTCTGTTCCAACTGCTGGAAGTTATGCTTCATATAACTTAGATGATGCTAATTTTTCCAGAAGAGTCAATGAAATAGAAAAATGTTCAGAAATTAAAATAAAAATTAATGAAAATTGTGCTTTTTAATTAATCACATCAGCAAATCGGTGTTTTATATCAAAGTATTACGTAATGAGATTCTAAATCATGTTGCCAAGAATTTCTGTGTAAAACATTTCCATATGGTAAGAGTCTGTAAAATTTTAGAACACATTCACAAATCATTGTGACAAGGAACACTGGTGTTAATTTCTTAAAAGTCAATGTCATTTTCCCAATATCATTTTCAGATTTTATTTTATGGTGTCTTGCATCTTGAAAAACAAACCACATGCTTTCTTAGAATATCAAAAACAGATACATAATTATTAATGTAAGTAAACGGGCTGACACTGTACAGTTCTCATATACTTAGGGTGTGTTTTAATACATCTTAAAACCTAAAATGAAGCCTATATTATGACACTCATTTTTATTTCTCTTGTACATCATATGGTTTGTATGTATTTTGCATATTTATTTGTTTGTTTGGTCTTTCTCTGATGCTCCAACTACAAAGTAAGATGGTTCAGAAATACATAAACTCTCTAGTTATTCTAAGCAGAAAGAGATATAAATCATAGAATTCAATGATTAAAGAAATGTTGAAAGGGTGGGAGGAGAAAAAATGTAAATTTGCTACTAGCTTTAAGAGGGTCAGGAAATTTCAGAGACCCCAGGAAACTATTGGTTATAATTATAGTTTTAGGAATCTCTGAAACCAGTCATTATAGGAACGCCTTAAAGTGCTAAAAAAATTCCACATCTGCTAAATCCCAGACGCCTGCCCATGGAACAACAATCTGGCTTCTGCCTGTCTTCCAAACTTTGTGAGAATGCTTCTTATTGGGAGAAACGAATCTGGAGCCCTCCTGGCAGAGCATTCTAGAAAATGGAGTTCTCAAGTTTCTAGCCCCCGCGACAGATGGCAAGGGAGTGGGTACTGCTGGACAGCCTACAGATAATTTGTTGAAAGTTCTGAATGGGAAGGATTCACGCTGCTTTAAAAAAAAAAAAAAAGAAAGAAAGAAACACTTAAATATTTAAATATTCACAGTTTAAATTTCCATTGTGGTAAATATTGATAGAGCGAACCCACATAAACAAAAGCTCTCCTTGGTATCCTCAAAACATTTTAAGAATGTAAAGTTTCCTATGACTTAAAAGTTTGCAAACCACCTTTAAAATATTTTCAAGATAACAATAAGAGGTTTTGTGAACAGTTAAAAGTGTTTATTTACTAATTAATTCACTTAAAAAACAACAAGATGAGAAGAGTTGGGAAGATGTTGATCAAAGGATACAGACTTGCAGCTAGGTAGGAATACATTCAAGTGATCTATTGCATAATGTAGTGACTGTAGTTAATAACAATATATTGAATTCTTAAAAATTGCTGAGAGAGTAGATTTTAAGGATTCTTACCACACACACACACACACACACACACACACACATATAAGATGTGAGGTAATGCATGCATTAATTTGATTTAGCCATTTCGTGATGTATACTTTTTCAAAACAAGTTGTACATGATAAATATGTATAAGTTTTGTTAAAGTGAATAAATAATAAAATTATTACATATGAACATAAGTACCATATTTTTAAATAAAAATGATGGTATTTCTTTAAAAAACAAAAACGAGTAAGAAGGGTGACTTTTTTTTGGGGGGGGCCGGGGGACGGAGTCTTGCTCTGTCGCCCAGGCTGGAGCAGGTGCAATGGTGCAATCTTGTATCACTGCAATCTCCACCTCCCAGGTTCACACCATTCTCCTGCCTCAGCCTCCCGAGTAGCTGGGACTACAGGCATCTGCCAGCACGCCCGGCTAATTTTTTGTAATTTTAGTAGAGACGGGGTTTCACCGTGTTAGCCAGGACGGTCTCAATCTCCTGACCTCATGATCCACCCACCTCGGTCTCCCAAAGTGCTGGGATTACAGGTGTGAGCCACTGTGCCTGGCCCTTTTTTACGTTTTTGGAAACTTTTTTAACATCTGGCATAACAGATGATGGATTCACTCTGTGATCATGAAAGAATGGGCAATGCAAAGAACTTTTAAGTATTATTGTGGAAATAGTTTGATCTATAAAGACACCCTGAAAATTTCTCGGGCACTCAGGGTCCCTAGACCACACTCTGTTAAACACTCTATTCATACATACCTAGTCACTAGCATTGAATCTGGTGCATGACAGAATCACAGAAGATATTTGTTGAATGAATTAAGGAGTAAAAGGACACTACATTCATGTATTGTACACTGCACAATGCGTGTAGACAGCAGTCTGTAGATATTTTCAAAGGAAGACTTTCTCTCACATTCATTCTCAGTCCTCATAATTTTGTTGCAGAAAGACAGGGATTAGCACAGGAAGCCGCATTTGTGATGTGACATAGAGTTGGCCTTCTGTATCCACAGGTTCCACATCTGTGGACTCAACCAACTGTGGATCAAAAAATGTTCATAAAAATAAATAATAAAAAATAGCAGTACAGTCATAAAAAATAACACAACTAAACCAATACAGTGTAATAACTATTTACATAGCATTTATATTGCATTAAATATTGTAAGTAATCTAGAGATAATTTAAAGTATACAAGAGGACATGCATAGGTTATATGCAAATACTACATCATTTTATATCAGAGACTTGAGCATCTGTGGATTTTGGTATTCACTGGGGGGTCCTGGAACCAATCCCCCACTGCAACTGAGGGACAACTGTAATTTGATTCAGGCCAGCCTAACACAAAATTGCAAATTGGATAAAGTTTGCGTTCAATGTCTCCAATTCACGGTCATAGAGTTCTTACTAGGAGGGATCTGAAATGTCCCTGTCCCTCTAATATGCTTGAGGTACAGTTTTATGAATCCCTGATTTTTTTCAAACTGGACAACATGTACTCCTGAGGGACTCCTGGTAGAGTGTGGAATATTCAAAGCCATGGAATGATCCTGGGATATCAACTTTACTTGAAGGCTTTGGGGATAACAATACATTAAACAATTATATTAGAACAAAGATACATACTGAAATGTATTATAAATTGTGTTATTTGTCTCAATTCTTCTCCTCTTTATGCAAGGCAGTAGAATAGTCAGAGCATAATTTCTGCATGCATTGATTTGGAGTTTAGCCATGTGATGTGCTTTGGACAATAGAAGCGGGGCAGGAGTGACAGTGACCACCTTCTCTTCTAAGGCCTTATGAGAAGAAAGGAAGCCACTGGACTAAGGAGAATAAGGAAACATGCAGCAGACTTGAATCTAACCTCAACCTGGAGCCAAGGAAACCCAAAGAACCAAGAAAACCATATACTTGTTTTAGCCATTGAGATTTTGACTTTGCTTGTCATGCATCAAATATTGGCTAATACAGAAAACAGTACCTAGAAGTGGAGTGCCTCTATAGTGCTTCTACTATGCAGCTACTACGCAGTTGACAGGAACTAAGGAAACCATTATAGGAGAATGGAAAAAAATAGGGACCTATGTTACATGATTGTCAAGCCATTTGGTAAGTCTGTCCTCTGTGGTAACTCAGAACATGGAAAAATATTCATAATAACTTGTGTCAGGTGAGAAGCTTTTGAGGCAAAAGGTTGACAAAATGAGTTAGTTCCTCTGGCAAAGTGTTACAAGAGTCAGACGAACTCCAAAAAGACCAGTGTGCAGACAGACGAGAGTCCAAAAATTCTAGAGTATGTAGAGTTGACAAATGAAAGTGTTTCTTATTAAATCAAAGATGTAGCCACAAAGACACTGTGTCAGGAAAAGATCTACTAAAGGACACTATCATTAATATACAACCTCAGGACAAACACGAAACCAAGACCTTGGTATTAATACCCTTTTTAAGATGGCTGAAAGAATTAAAGTGACTCTCAGAGATTGAGGGGATTAGCTGGAAAGCACCTCTATACAGATTGAAGGTATGGTCTCCCAGAAGCCTGTTCAGCTCAAAGGACTTCTTTTAGTCTATAGAGAGCCATTTCCCAGAAGAATGGTGGTTGTGGCTTAGGCACATGGAACTGACTGGAATCAAAAATCAAATACATGGAAAACATTCAAAGCTTTTTTTTTTTTTTTAAATTATACTTTAAGTTCTAGGAGACATGTGCTGAACGTGCAGGTTTTTTACATAGGTACAGATGTGCCGTGGTGGTTTGCTGCACCCATCAACCTGTCATCTAGGTTTTAAGCCCCACTTGTATTAGGTACTTCTCCTAATGCTCTCCCTCCCCTGGCCCCCCACCCCCTGACAGGCCTCAGTGTGTGATGTTCCCCTCCCTGTGTCCATGTGTTCTCATTGTTCAGCTCCCACCTATGAGTGAGAACGTGTGGCATTTGGTTTTCTGTTCTTGTGTTAGTTTGCTGAGATTGATGGTTTCCAGCTTCATCATGTCCCTGCAAAGGACATTAACTCATCCTTTTTTCATGGCTGCATAGTATTCCATGGTGTATATGTGCCACATTTTCTTTATCCAGTCTGTCATGAATGGGCATTTGGGTTGGTTCCAAGTTTTTGCTATTGTAAATAGTGCTGCAATAAACATACTTGTGCATGTGTCTTGATACCATTTGACCCAGCAATCCCATTAATGGGTATATACAAAAAGGATTATAAATCAAAGTTTTTGAGATAGTTACATTGGCAAGGTACTGCCAGCTTTAAATGAAAGAGACTGACTGGCTGTAAGAAGACCTAAAGGAAACCAACAGTATAAAGGCAGGAATAGACAGAGATAGCTTCTCAGTCACTAGGAAGGACATATTCACCAGTGCCCTCTTAAGATGCAGCCATGAAAGAGGATGGAAAAGGAAGCTTCTCCTGCAGGGTAGAGTGAAGAGCCTTGGAGAACAGTGTAGCAGGAGCTGCTTTCTAGGGATCAGAACTAGGTGTAATCAAGGAATATTCTCTTACCTATGCCCTGGCAACTTTTGCCTAACGGATTTTGGAGCTGCAGTGGACTAGTGACTGCTACGTACCTCCCAGTTTTAACTTTTTCAAATGGGAGTGTTACGGGTTTTTAAAAAATTTAATCTCTGCCTCTTCTACTATTACGTATTAGGTACACTGTGATGGGTATGTGGGCATTGGGCATAAGCAGGTAACTTGTCTTTTTAGTTTGAAAGCCTCCATATTAAGAAGAGTAGCATCTGGGCCTGATGTCAATCATGAGATTCAGGACTTGGATCCTGTTCTTGGGATAAGATGAAATTTTTTGGAGTCTTAGCATAGAGGTGAATGTATTCTGCATGTGGGTCATAGGGTGAATGATTGCAGTCAAAAGGGAAGGTCACTGTTCACTAGTGATCTGGTTTGGATCTGTGTCCCTGCCTAAATCTCACTGAATTGTAATCCCCAATGTTGGAGGAGGGGCCTGGTGGGAGATGACTGGGTCACGGGGGTGGAATTCTCATGAATGGCTTAGCACCCTTGGTACTGTATAATGAGTGAGTTCTCATGAGATCTGGTTGTTTAAAAGTGTGTAGCACCTTCCCTCTCTCTCTTCCTCCTGCTCCAGCCATGTAAGACGTGCCTGCTTCTCCTTTGCTTACTACCATGGTTGTAAGTTTCTTGCGGCTTCCCCAGAAGCAGAAGCCACTACGGTTCCTGCAGAGCCTGCAGAATCATGAGCCAATTAAACCTCTTTTCTTGATAAATTACCCAGTTTCAAGTCTAAGGTATTCCCTTGTAACAGTATGAGAAGGAACTAATACAATTGAATTACTTGTCTCAGTTTTTCACTTCCTCTGCTATGAGACTTTGCAGTATAGTAAAGCAAGCTGAATATGCATCCCATCCCACTGAATTTGGGTTTAGCTGTATGATGTACTTCAACCAACAGAAGGAGGGTAGAGGTGACAGCTACCTTAAGAGGACTGCCTGTTTCTGCTTGTTCTTCTTGCACGCCTCTGATTTGCCATGCGTAGAACATGCCCTGGATCACTGCTGGTCTTGGGAGAACGAGAAGACCTTCATTCTCATGTAGCAAACCTGAACCAAACCCAGCCGAGATCAAGGCTAGGCAATCCCAGCCAAGTCCACACAACTATGGTCAACCCACAGACCCATGAGTGAGAAAAATAAATAGGATATCGTAAGCCCTGAGATCTTTGAGGTTGTTTGCTACAAAGAAAAAACAGAGGCTAGGTGCGGTGGCTCACATCTGTAATCCCAGCACTTAGGGAGGCCAACAGGGGTAGATCACCTGAGATCAGGAGTTTGAGACCAGCCTAGCCAAAATGGTCAAACCCTGTCTCTACTAAAGATACAAAAATTAGCTGGGTGTGGTGGCAGGTGCCTGTAATCCCAGCTACTTGGGAGGCTAAGGCAGGAGAATCCTTTGAACCCAGGAGGTGGAGGTTACAGTGAGCCAAGACTGCGCCATTGTACTCTAGCCTGGGCAACAAAAGCCAAACTCCAGCCTCAAAAAAATAAAAATAAAAAAAGAGACAGAGAGAGAAAACAGGGAAATACAGAGTGAAATACAAAGTTTCCACTATTTTTAAAGATAAAACACAAGACTTTAAGGAAATCTCACACTGGCTTTGGGTCTCTTGAGACTATACCTTCTGACTTTAGAGGCCACCAGTCACTTCCACTGCTGTCCAGGGACTTACTGAAAAAACACAGTGTTTAGTGAAGAGCCCCAGACTACAGTTAAGCAAACAGGGTGCTAATGCTGGTTTCACTACTGATCATTAGTTGTATGACTTTGAGACCACTGCATAGATTCCGTGATACTCAGTTGCTTTCTTTATCAGTTGTAACTTGTTCTCTTCAGAAGATTCATAGGATTATGAAAAGTAAAGGAAATGAAATAATGGATTTGAAAACCATTTGCAAATAGTACTGCACTATGTCACTAGGGGCACTATTATTATTACAGAGTCACTACAAGACTTCCTGCAGCTTCTGCTTGAATTATTCCAGGCACATGGCTCACCACTATGAGAGCAGCCAGTTCCATTCTCAGCTTTTGGGAGGTTCCTTTTCCTCTCTATCTCTCATCTCTGCAGTGCTAGGCAGTGTTTAATGTACCATCATTTTCTTTGGTTTGGTCCCATTAAAATTTTATCTGTCCTGGTCTCCTAAGGCCCTGGTGAACTCAGCTGTACTAATTTTCCCGAGACAGAAGTAGCTGAAAATGTTACTGATATATTTGCATTTTAACTGGAACTTTCATGAGCAAACCCAAGAAATGACTAATAGTGAAAAGTGGAGGCCCAAGCACAGTTCTCTTCTGTGTTAGGAGGCCAATAAAAGTCTCATCAGAGTACAGATTGTCCACAAACAGGGCTGGTCTTGACGTGTGTAAAGGAAGTTATATATTTCCAGGGGGAAAATAGAGCCGACTCCAGGCTGAATAACAAGCTCCTTTGTTCTGACCATAAAAAATTAATGTTGTAATCCTTACAGAAAATAAAAGAAATGCATTTTTTAGCCTATTAAGTTATTACCTGCTCTGAAAATGACCCTCACCTGCTTATAGATATGACAAAGTCTTGCAAAGTCAAAATTAACCTCTGAATTAAAAGTCAATGGTAGCTTCTTTATGTTAAAAATACAGAAACTTCCCAATCTGCCTACGTTGAACAAAGACTGTGAGATAACGTTTTGGTTGACTAAATCTAGCGGATGCTTTCTAAAGAGGAAAACTATGGTTGTAACTCAGAGATGAAGTTGTTAAAATTTCAAAGCAGCTATTTCAGGAAAATATCTTTTAAAATGAAGATTTATCTAAAGTACTATAATTTCAAATGAATACCTAAATTAAACAAAATTTCCTTACAATTTCATACAGTATCAAAATAAATTGTATATAGATATTGTTGATAAATATCTTCAACAGTTTCAAATCATTGCTACCTGAGTAAGCAAAAATGTTCCGTCTTTGTAAAGGCTCCATTGACACCTTAACTAAAGTTTATCTCTACTTTGGTATAAAAACGGTTTTACTTTTAAACTTTAAGCAACGGTGAACAATTGACCACACATCTAAAGTTACTTGATGGACATATTGCCTAATGTTGAGAAGACAAATGAACTCCATAGATTTCAGAGTAAAAATAGCAAAGGTAACCACACCCACAGACCTCTCTGTTTCAAGACCCAAAAGGTATTAACCATAGGAGGAGGAGAATTGGAGGACATAGCTACAGGTGAGAAGTTTTAACAGATATTAGACATGGGAAAAGGAAGTAGAGATGATAACAGATTGAGCTGAGTGGAATTGTGACCCAAGTCATAACGTGCCATCAAGGAGCAGCAGACTCGCCCGTAGAATCAATGAACACAAAGCTCTCAGAAACAGCAGGTATCAGGAATGTGAGGGGTTTGCAAGGCAAATGAGGCCAAAGCAGGGGGCTGGCAGAAAGAGTAACTGGTTTTTCTGATGCCTTGCAACATGGCTGTCTTCCTCCTTCTCTCATTCACCCCACTCAAGATACCCTTTCCACACACAGCCCGAGGGACACTCTCCGGGTGATCCAAGGTCTCAAGACACCAGACACCATGATCGTCAGTTAGAGTTGGGCTGATGCAGGGGATGAGTGAAGCCCTACATGTCGAAGGCTGGACTCCTCAGACACCTTCCTTAGTCCTGCTTCCGGAATGCTGGCAGCAAGTTAAGTTGGACGTTTTTGCTCTGAGGAAACTTGAGACCTCAGAAAAACAGTCTCCAGATAATGACATCTGCCATTTGTTTGATCAGTCACCCTGTCTCCTGACGTTGAAACCTGTCAGCACACTCAACCCCTCCCACCATGAGCTCAGTCAAGCACGTTTGAGAGTGCCCCATTCTCGGGACAGACAGGCAAGGTCATTAGACGCAGAGCAAAGTCTCCTGCCTAAAAGGGACAAAGCAAAACAAACCCCAGGAGGAAAGGATCACACAGGAAAATGAGAAACTGCAAAGGACCAAGGAACACTTGAAATAGATACATTCCTGCCGTCAGAGAGGAAGAGGAAAATATATGGTATTCATGAAATGAACAAAGGATGCTGTAAAAGAGAAACAATCAGTGATAAATACTTTTTGAAAAACAAAATTAAAATAGCCCATCATCAAGCTGGATGATAAAGTTTTAAAAATCTTCCAGAAAGCAGAGCAAAAGATATGAGAACTAAGGAACAAAAATTAGAAAAAAAAAAAAAGAAAAGGAAAAGAAAATCAGTTGAAATCAACAAAGGAAGGTCCCAGTTTGAGAGCTTTGCATCTACAAATAGGTGAATTCATGGATTCAGAAGGGAGTGAGGGGAGACAGTAATCTTGCAATTTGGCTTCCACACTACAGTATCAGCGGGCAGAAGGTAGGAGAAGCCTGTGAGAGAGGCGGGGCAGAGAGGGACAAGCACACCTCACCTGTGAAGGGACAGGTAAGAGGGCTCCAAGTTCCTCTTGGGAAAACAACAACAGCAGAATTTGTTTTGTGTGATTTTCTGTATCTATGTTTTATTTTATAATAAAATGGTTTTTTAAAAGTATCCTAAGTCAGAAAAAAAGAATGGCACAAACAAAACTTTATTACAACATATATTGCCCTTAAGAAAGGCATGAAGAGGAAGAAATGAAGGAGACATGAAAAATGGGGTTTGTGCTTGGGGAATCCAACACTTCTCCACCTTAAAATATAAACTCTCCTAGAGCAGGAAGGAGCATAGCAGGATTTGAGCATTACATCGTCCACTCAATGCGACTGGCTATGTCAACTTGGGCAGGTCAAGTCACCTCTTTGGCACGCTGTGTTTGCACCTGCAATGTGACTTCTATGGTTCCACTTAAATCCTGAGTCTTTAAGTCTAAGGAATGTTGGGAAGAAGGCATTTTAATTCCTCTTCTTCTATTTTCAGTGGCTCAAAGTGATTTGATATAATAGCAATTTAATCAAGACCTTTTGTCATTCATCTGAGACTTGTCTTTGAGGGGAAGATGCAGGTGAGTCTCAGTTGCAGTGTACCTTACCTGATGATCCAGGTACCTGGGGACATGAGGCTCATTCACCACCCATGTACCCAGCTTACTTTGCTTCCCAGGTGACATGCAAGTAGAAATAATTCAAAGAAAGTACATTAAGGCCACTCTCTTTTCCATAACCAACAGAGCCACCAGAGAAAGCATAGCAGGTGGAACACGTTGGTTAGCCCAGTGGCCTCATAGGAGAGCTTTAAAACTTCTGGTAAGGAAAAAATTAAATGACTTATTGAAGTACAAGGAAAATACAACTTCTATTTATAGTTAATTTGTCTTTAGTTTGTACTTTGTATGTTTTAAAATGCATGTCACATACTAGTACATATTTGTAGTGTAGTTCATGTACATTATATATATAAGGTTTGTGTATAGGGCATTATATATATATACATATATGGTTTAAATATTATTGGTAACATTCAGAGTCTATTAATTCTACAACCAGTCCATTAACTTCCCATAATGTTGTGCTTTGAAAGCAAACCCAGAAACTGACAGGAAAGGGGCAGGGTCAAATGAAAGTGTGGCGTGAATTCAACATAAAATATTCACTGTACTTGAGGAATTCCACTCTAATTTAGGCTAATTTATCAGAACAACTTCAAGCCAGTATCAGAAAAGACACCCATGCATTTTCCTTGTTTCCTAGTCACAGAAAATAATTATGCCTCTGATCAGAAGAAAGAAAAAATCACCAATAATCTTGGGAACTTTTAGGAGGGTCTTCCTTCCTCGAGGAGGTCAGGTTGAAGATTCAGGAATGGTGGGTTGAAGCTTCAGCTCTTCCAGCATAAAGACAGAACATGGAGAGCTTGCAGAATCTTGAGGAAGTCTCTGAATATTAAGTGTGGGTCTCAGGCTGAGGAAGTTACCATTCCTCATCCGAAATCACCACGATGATGATCATCGCCATTTTATGAGCAAAATGTGTCAACCGACTCCCTTATCAGTGCTGGAACAAACAGTTACTTTCAAGAAAATGTTTTAAAAATGGGGAGTGGAAGAGAAACTCAGTGGGAGTACTGTGATAACGGAATTCTATTCTACAATTACTAGGAGCTGCAAATTTTTCTGAAGGATAAGAAATAGGGGCTGTTATTCTTAAGGAGTAGCCTGTGTACATCTAATAACCCCAGACAAGGTCCCAAAGGTAGTAACTGCTCCTGAAGCTCTCTTTTCAAATTAGAGGGCTGCTGAGTGAGCAATCTGAGCTGCTCCTCCTGGTCTATTTGGTCTCTTCCAAATTACCCGGCATCTGCATTAATTTAAAAGGGAAACCTCATTGGGAGCAGCTATTAATATAGAAAATAACATTAACTTTAAATTGTGGCCTCAGAGAGCTGGGCAATGAAATCTTTTACCGGTGCTCATTAATTTTTCATTTTATATAACACTGGTGAGGGCTTTAAAACATAATGACAGAGTAAATTTTCTTTCCAACTGTTTTACTTTTTGGAAAGCTGGGATACCCTACTAAGTATCCATTAGTCCCATTCCTTCTTTTTTCTCATTACTTTCCCCTTTCTTCTTCCTAGCTTTCAAGTATGAAAGTGTGACAGAAAGAATATCAGATGAAATCAGCAAAGACTTCACTCTCATCTAACTCTGTCACTTATTAGCTGTATAACCTCAGGCAAGTCACCTAACCTCTCTGAAGTTTAGTTTCTTCATCTATAACATGAAGGTAATGATATTTGCCCTCCCTTCCTCTCTAAACAGGAAAATGAAAGTGTTTTACAAACTTCAGGTTATAAATTTATGACATTCTAAGAAACTAAGCATGAAAGATGGCACTTAATTCATTAAAGAAGTTTGACAAAGTTTGAAATAACTTCAAGATGTGCTTTCCTTCTTAAAACCAAATCAAAATTCTTTTCAAATTTTGGGTCACAAATCATCCTTATGGAACCAAGAAGGATCTAATTCTAGAGACAACATTTTTTTAAGGATACTCATCATTCCATTTAAATGTAAAACATACATGAAAAAGATCTCCGTCAGCAGAAAGGCTCACAGACTAAAAGTCATAATCATCTTTAACTTTTCGCTATTATTCTGCTGAGAAAGAAAGTGGTGTCGTATGGGGTTTTATTAGCTCTCCGACTGCAAATGACTTTGCTCCTCTGCTCCTTCAGAGCAAGTTAAATGCACACGCAGAGTCCTTATTTAAGCAAAGTAAAGTATATTTCATCTTAAAGCATCAAGAGTTTTCCCTCAACATGGTCAATGTGAGGTAGCATTGTCTTCAGTAGGACTTTATACAAAACCTGTGTGCCTTTCCTCCCACCTGCCTATCAGCAGATATTGGCATTTGAGAATACAGAATGTTTTTGAAGACCAGAGCCTTTAGACTTCTTCCTTCCAAATTTCCTCCACATCTCCATTTTTCTAAATCTGTCCTAATAATTCTTTTCCCTGCAGTCTCTGCTGTACCTGGAAGACTGCAGAGAACATAGGAGGTACATATTAAATCTGTACTGGTTGAGTATTGAGGAATATCATCTGTATACAAAACATTATGTGAGCCTGAGTCAAGAGGGAGAGTTTTGGCATAGGTGTGTATGTGTCATCTGCCTATAAATAGAAGATGTGCCTGTGGGTACACATTATCATATTTTAATATGCTTAAGTTGCTATGAACAAGTTAACAGTTGCAATTTATTTGAGAATAGACCATTTATAATCTTGTAGAGGAAGAATATGTCCAAGTAAGCTTCTGCTCAGTAAATTCCCATAGCTTAGGAATAGGAAGAAGGGCAGTCTGGAATGATGAAGAGAGATTTTCTAGTCCCAGTTTGGCAGCAAGCTGCTTGGGTAACTGGATAAATTGCTTTATCTCCTTAAGATGCAACTCAATTCTTCATCAAAAAGTGAGAGGATAAAATCCACTGATCTGTGGGGTCCTATTTAGTTCTGACATTGAGCAATTCTTCATCAAAAAGTGAGAGGATGAAATCTGTTGCTCTGTGGGGTCCTATTTCATTTTGACATTGAGCTGGGAGTCTCTGAATTCATTCTGGATCTGTGGATGATGGGTCGAAAGATAGGCAAGGAGTGCTAACAAGAGCAGTCCCTACATAGACTAGTGAGCTCCTAGAGTTGAATGGTAGCCCTGACAAGTCATCAAGAAAATGGGTGCAATGGATCAAAAAGAGAATTGGGCATGGAATTGTAACAGTCGCCGTGGAACTCTCTCTCTTTCTAGATAAATAATTCATGACATGGGGTCCATTGTAACATTTTCAAGTAGAAGGAAAGCAAAAAGGATAGACATCCCTTACTCCAGGAACACAAATATAATCTGGAGGAGGTGTGTTGTTCTGTGGTAGTAGGCACCCGTGAGGCTCTGAGTATAATCAATGGTATCTCAAAGTTAGCATGGAATACTTGACCTTCACATTTTCTCCCATCAACAGCATGTGACATGGGAAGTCCCTTCTACCCTGGTAAGTGCTTTGAAAGTGATTTGAGCTCCTCTTTTTGAGATTCTTGGACTCACTCATACAAGGAAGTTAAGGAAGCATTGGCCCGTGCATTTTAATCAGAACCAAGGAAATGTTTCATTATTTACCTTTGATTTTCAAAGAAAATTTAGTGTTTCTAATTTAGTTTGAAGGTTAGGAAGTAAAATTTGGAAGAAGCTCCTGCTGGGACAGCAGGTTGAAATCTTAATTTCAGATACTAGCTTTTTATACAGTGTGTCCTGCCTGCCCCCAGCCAAGCGTTTCCCTGAAACAAGATCTCACTTCCAGTCAGAAAGGAGTGCAGGGAGCCAGACAAGAGAGCCACGGAGCAGTAAAATCAGCTAGCAAACAAAGTTTGAGGGGCCAACTTCTCTTGATAAAAATAGTATCTGCCTCTGGGGCCAGTGACTTCCGTGGTGTTTCTAAATTGAAAATGTACATTTCCCATGTAAAAAGTAGGGACACTGACATACCATCTCCTTAGCTCTTTTCCTTATGTGTGTATCAGCTGTATAAATCACTGACCCAGGAAAGGCATGCTGTCTGCAATGTGCATTGAGTAATTAAACTAAAACTCTGAAATTAAATGCTAAAGAGAAAGAAATAGCACAGCTACACCCAGGGCTCATGAAAAAGAGCCAAAAATATTCCACGTTTGCATTATGGTCAAAGAGCAGATGCCTATCTATGGGAGGGAAGGATAATCCTTATGAGCATTCTTTCAAATTATAAAGTAGGGAGAAAGAAATAGCTTATACTGAGTTCCTACTTCATGGCTGGCATTGTACTCGGTGTTTCACATAATAGTAGCAGCAGTAGCAGTGGTCATAATGATGACAATAAACAACAAATGGTGCATACATTTTTCAGCATATAATATGAGTTGGGCAGGCTCAATTAATTTTTTTATTTTTTGCAGAGGCGAGGTGTCACTATATTGCCCAGGCTGGTCTCAAGTTCCTGGGCACAAGTGATCCTCCCATCTCTGCCTCCCAAAATGCTGGGATTGCAGGTGTGAGCCACTGTGCTGGGCCCAGCCTTAATTTGATGTGCATATTATCTTACTTCATCCTTATAAACCCTTTTAAATTAATAACTGCATCTGTAGAAGAAAACAACTGAGGTTCAGAGGGGCTAGCTATTTGCCCAATATCACACAGTTGAAATAAAGGAAGAAACCAGGATTACACCCAGAAATGAACTAATATAAAGCCCAGGTCCCTGGTCTCTTGAGGCTGTGTATTTTAGCATCCTCATTCTATAGACAAACTGAAATTTAAAGAATTTTGTACTTTCTCCAAGGTTAGCATCTTAGGAGTTGTTGAGCATAGACTTCAAACCCACTTTCTCACAACACACGCTTTCACTCCTCTGCCCAATAGTAAAATCTCCATCACGCAGCATGCTTGATGAGGTACCTTATACCTAATGAGGTGCCTTACAGCTAAGAACTAGTCCTCTACATCTGTGTTTTTCAGTCTGGGGTAGATGCACAGTCAACACAAATGCGTCTTTCTTTTGGTCAACGAATAAACCCAAACTGTATTCCAAAGCAGTCACATCGTTTTCCATTTTCAACATTTTAAACATTGTTCATGCATTTGGGGGCTATTTGGTTAACATCTGATTCTAGGATTGTCCCAGAGAGTTGAACACACAAGACTGGTGGGAAGGTTGCTTCGTTTCCATCTAGAGGTGAAAGGAGAGGGTTTTTTTTCAAGTCATATATATATATTTTTTTCCCTGACCAGAAGTGGCCCTACAGGAAAAAAAATTTGTTGACAGACATGTGAGATCTGACTTGAGAGAAGCAAATAGGCATTCAACATGAACCACAGTTTCTCATCATTACCTCTGATTTCCGGTGATAAGGAATAACCTTTGCAGATGTAAACACGGTGCTTTCTGAAGTATATTCAACGAGATATGAATTTGCTAACTGGTCTTCCTTGATGTGGGCGAATAATGTCTTTAATCTGAACAAATCCATGCATTTGTTCCCTAATGTATGATGCTATTTTATAGAATTTCTGCACAGTCCCTCTAGGAGGTTGGGAACCATTTCAGGAATGGATGGTAATCTATCTTTGCATTTTAGATTCAGGTAGATCTGATTGTGAATCCCAGCTCTACCATTTACAAATAGTATGATTTTGGGGACACTACTTAATCTTTCTAGTCTCAGTTTCCTAATCTGTGAAACAGGCTGTTTTTAAAATTAAATACAAAAATAGATGCAAGGCAGAATAAGTGCACAACAAATGGTAGCTACGATTATAATGATCAGGCTAAAATTCTTCAATAATTGTCTCTTCCCTCTTTAGAGCTTTTTTTCCACTCCTACACTTAATTCTCTGTATCTAAATAACAAGGATGCAGAAAAAAACATTAAATTCATCAGTATTAGCTGACAAAGTGATATCACAATTTTGAAGTGAAAAAGAAAAAAATCAAAGACAGCCTTTCAAATGGAACCTTTTCTAAAATTTTTTAAAATTTTACTTTAAGTTCCAGGTTTGTTACATAGGTATACATGTGCCATGGTGGTTTGCTGCACCTATTGACCTGTCATCTAAATTCCCTCCCCTCGCCCCCATCCCCCAACAGGCCCCGGTGTGTGTTGTTCTACTCCCTGTGTCCATGTGTTCTCGTTGTTCAACTCCCGCTTATGAGTGAGAACATGTGGTGTTTGGTTTTCTGTTCCTGTGTTAGTTTGCTGAGGATGATGCCTTCCAGCTTCATCTATGTCCCCACTGAGGATATGATCTCATTCGTTTTTACGGCCACATAGTATTCCATAGTGTGTATATGCCACATTTTCTTCCTCTAGTCTATCATTGATGGGCATTTGGGTTGGTTCCATGTCTTTGCTATTGTAAATAGTGCTGCAATAAACATGTGTGTGCGTGTGTCTTTGGGTTGGTTCAAATGGAACCTTTTCAATTCAAGCAGAATCTTTTTTTCCAGGTTATTGAGGTATAATAACATAAATTAATTAATTAATTTATTTATTTATTTATAGTGAGTGAGAACATGTAGTGTTTGTTTTTCTGTTCCTGTATTAGTTTGCTGCGGATGGTGGCTTCCAGCTTTATCCATGTCCCTGGAAAGGACATGGTCTCATTCCTTTTTACAGCTGCATAGTATTCCATGGTATATATGTACCACATATTCTTTATCCAGTCTATCATTGATGGGCATTTGGGTTGATTCCATGTCTTTGCTATTGTAAATAGTGCCGCAATAAACATACATGTGCATGTGTCTTTATAGTAGAATGATTTATATTCCTTTTGGTATATACCCAGTAATGGGATTGCTGGGATAAATGGTATTTCTGGTTCTAGATCCTTGAGGTATTGATTGCCATACTGTCTTCCACAATGGTTGGCATGAAGAGATTAATTATGAGTTAAATATGAGTGACCAATAGCCCATGACCCAGCCACAGGAGATCCTGAGAACATGAACCCAAAGTGGTTGGGCTACAGCTTGGTTTTATACATTTGGGGAGACGTAAGACATCAATCAATAAATGTTAGATGTACATTGGTTCAGTTCAGAAAGGTGGGACAACTTGAAGTGGGGACTTCCGGGTCACAGGTGGATTCAAGAATTTTCTGATTAAAGACCTGGAATCAATACAACAGGTGTCTGCGTTAAGAAAATGGGTTGTGGAAACCAAGGTTTTTATTATGCAGATGAAACCTCCAGGTAGCAGTTTTCAGAGAGAATAGGTGGTAAATGTTTCTTATCAGACTTAAAAAGGTGCCAGCCTCTTAATTTTCTCCTGGATCAAGAAAAAGACCTGGGAGGGGAAGGGGATTCTCCACATAAAGCAGATTTTCCCCACAAGAGACAGCTTTGCAGGGCCATTTCAAATTGTGTCAAAAAATATATACTTTGGGGTAAAATACTTTGATTTCTTTCAGGGTTTGCAATCTGTCATGTTGGTATCCAATTACTGTAGAGCCTGTTTTGTCATTCTTAAGGTCTGTGTTTTAATGTTAATACTGGTCAGCCATGCCTGAATTCCAAGGGAAAGAAGGTATAGTTGTTACTGTAGGTAGTGAGGCAGACATGAACAGGGCAGAAGAGGTTCCCCCACAACCAATCAGGTGATGGTCGGGCATTTTTTAGCTGTCTCTCTAAAGTAATAATTGGTTGCCATGGGTGCCAGGGAAAGGCTGTCTCCCAATAGATAGAAACACCAGAAGCTGGTGATCGGCAGCTTCCCAATAAGATCTCAGGAATTGGGTGAGTGGGTTCAAGCATGTGCACTAAGAGGCAAAATGGTGGAGTTTAACTGGCAAATGACCTTCTAGGAATATTCAACAGGTAAGGGAAGAGCGCCTCAAGGGAGCATGTGTACAAATCTATAAACACACTGAGCACGTGGCCCTCCCAAGCGCGGGCAGGCCACTGTGCACACAGGCAGACAACCTCAAGGGAAGACTCAGGGAAGAAGTAATTCAACCCTGGAATATGCCAACATGTAAGACCCTAAGTCAAAGGTCAAATCATTCACTTGATCTCTGAAGTCACCCACTTGGCCCTCTTCCAAGTGCACCTTATTTCCTTTTGTTCCTGCTTGCAAGCTTTTTAATACACTTTCACTCCTTCTCCAAAACTTGTCTGGGTCTCTCACTCTGCCTTATCCCCCACCTCAGTCAAATTATTTCTTCTAAGAAGGCAAAAACTGAGGTTGTTGTAGACCTGTACAGATTTACCTTGCTGACGACATGAGGTATGTCCAGCCACCCATGACCACCATGGCCCGAACTAGTGTTTTAAGTTTACTGTAGAATGCCCTTGCCAGAGAGGAGGGGTCTATTCAGTTGGTTGGTGGCCTTAGAATTTTATTCTGAGTTTACATTCACATTCATCATTTCACACAGTTATCATTTTTGTGTGTGTGGAAAGAACATTTAAGATTTACTCTCTTAGTACTTTTCAAGTAGACAATACATTACTATTAACTAAAGTCATCATGCTGTGCAATAGATTTCAAAAAACATATTCTTTCTGTTTAACTGAAACTTTATACCCTTTGACCAATATTTACCCCTTCCAAGTAACACCTCGCCCAGCCCCTGGTAACCACTGCTCTATTCTCTATTTCTGTAAGTTTGACGTTTTAGATTCCACATATAAATGAGATCATGTGATATTTGTCTTTCTGTGCCTGACTTACTTCCATCAGCCTAATGTTGCCCAGGTTCCTCCAGATAGCAAATGACAAAATTTTCCTCTTTTTAAAAGTTGAATCATATTTGATTATAGAACATAGAACTAAATATAAGAGCTAAAACTATAAATCTCTAAGAAGAAAACTTGGGAGTAAACCTTTGGGATCTTGCATTTGACCTCTAGTACAAGACCAAAAGCACACATGATAAAAGAAAAAAAATCAATTAATCGGTGATATGGTTTGGCTGTGTCCCCACCCAAATCTCATCTTAAACTGTACCTCTCATAATTCCCATGTGATGTGGGAGAGACCCGATGGGAGATAATTGAATCACGGGGGCAGTTTCCCCCATACTGTTCTCATGGTAGTGAGTAAATCTCACGAGATCTGATGGTTTTATAAGGGCAAACCCCTTTTGCTTGGCTTTCATGCTCTCTCTTGCCTGCTGCCATGTAAGACGTGCCCTTTGCCTTCTGCCGTGATTGTGAGGCCTCCCCAGCCACGTGGAACTGTGAGTCCATTAAACCACCCAGTCTCAGGTATGTCTTTATCAGAAGCATGAAAATAGGCTAATACAATTGAATTTCAACAGAAATTAACAACTTTTGTGCTGCAAGTGATTTTATTAAGAAAATGAAAAGACAACCCCTAGAATAAGAGTGAATATCTGAAAACCATATATTTGATAAAGGGACTTTTACTCAGAATATATAAAGAACGCTTACAGTCAAATAATAAAGACATAAATAACCAATTAAAAAATGAGCATAAGATCTGAATAAACGTTTCTCCAAAGAAAATATAAAAATAGCCAATAAGCACATGAAAAGATGCTCAAAATGCATTATGGAAATGGAAATCAAAATCACAATATCACTTCATATACACTAGGATGACTGTAATATAATACAGATAATAACAAATTTTGGTGAGGTTGTAGAGAAATTAGAACCCTCATGCATTGTGATGGGACTGTAAGATGGTAGCCAATTTGGAAAACAGTTTGGCAGCTCCTCAAAATGTTAAACAGAGTTTCAGGCTGGTTGGGGTGGCTCATGCCTGTAATCCCAGCACTTTGGGAGGCCAGGCAGGGGGATGACCTAAAGATGGGATTTTGAGACCAGCCTTGCCAACATGGTGAAACACCATCTCTACTAAAAATACAAAAAAATTAGCTGGGCATAGTGGCACGTGCTTGTAATCCCAGCTACTTGGGAGGCTGAGGCAGAAGAATCACTTGAACCCGGGAGGTGGAGGTTGCAGTGAGCCGAAATTGCACCATTGCACTCCAGCTTGGGCAACAAGAGTAAAACTCCATCTCAAAACAAAACAAAACAAAACAACAACAACAACAAAAACCCATAGAGTTTCTATGTGTCCCAGAAATTCCACTTCTAGGTATATACTCAAGAGAGATAAAAGACCCACACAAAAACTTGTATACAAATATTCACAACATTATGATTCATGATGGTCAAATAAGAGAAGTAATTTAAATCTCCATCAAACAATGAATAAATAAAATTTAGTATATCTTTACCAATGAAATATTATTTGGCAATAAAAAGGAATTAAGTATTGATACTTGCTACATGATGTATAAATCCAAAAACATGATGCTAAATTAAAGGAGTCAATCATAAAAGACCACCTGTTGTTTAGTTCTCTTTGTATGAAATATCCAAAAGAGGCAAATATACAGAGACAAAAAGTAGATTAATCATTGTCTAGGGCCAGGGGTTGGGTGGTAATGGGAAGTAACTGCTAATGGATGCAGGATTTCTTATGAGGGGGACAAAAATTAATTCTGGTGTTGGTTGCACAACTCTGTGGATAGACTAAATACCACCGCACTGCACACTTTAAATGGGTGAATAGTATGCTATGTGAATTATGCCTCAATAAAGCTGTCAAAAACAACAGCAAAAAAGAAGACAGTGCCGGGTGCTTTCCAAAAGTCAGCTTACATAAAACCAGTCTACATAGCCAAGAAATAAAAAGAAATGAGCTATAACTCTTGCAGAACCTTCCCTATCAAGCATATACCCATCAGCTTCATTCATTGTTAAACAGTTTCTTGCTATTCTTTTCTATAAATGCATCATCATATATTAAACCATGTTCCTCAACATGTACACTTAGAATGTTTTAAGTCTTGCATTTGATGCAATATACTTATATTTATATATGCACATACATATGAATTTATAAATATACACACAAACATGCACATATATATATACATACTTTGGTATTCTGTTGGGATTATCACTTTGTGAGTACATACATAGGATAGGTTACTTGCAGGAGAATTAATAGAGTCAAATTCGGGTTGATAGTTGCAGCAAACCACCATGGCACACGTATACCTATGTACCAAACCTGCACGTTCCGCACATGTATCCAAAAACTTAAAGTAAAACAAAAAAAGGCATGCTCTGCACATGCACACACACACACACAAATTTAATATATTATCATGTGAGTTGCTCGAGACACTAGAACTTACCTAATGTCTAAGCGCCTAAGCAATTAGAGGATCGAATTATATATTATCAAATAAAATGTAAACATTCACCTCTAAGCAGTATCAATAAGCAGCTTAAATTTGTCTTTTGTAATTCAGAAATTTTCTGCTAATGAAAAAAGTTAAAAATTAAATAAATGCATTCTTATGTCTTTCCAAAAAAAAATAGTGCCAAATTGTCCCCCAAAACTGTTTGTATTTACACGTCTACCAGCACTGTAGAAGGATGCCTATTTCCCCACGTCTGTGGCAATACTACCTAGAATTCTAATAAGTGATATTGAATATACTTCCGCTTTAAATACAATTTCTTTATGAAGTCAATTATCATTGCATTTATGTATTGGCCATTTGTATTTCTTTTTCTGTGGACTTCTTGCACTTCTACTGATTTTTCTATTAAAAATAAACCTGAAGAAATTCATGCTTTTCTTGACACATGTATTGCAAATATGTCTCCTTCTGTTATTTGTTTTTATTATAATATAACTTGCCATGTAATTTTCTAAAATCTTATACCGTCTTCTTATTCATTTCTGCACTCTTCCTATTTTCTTAGGTTTGTTTATAGTTGCTTTTCTACTTATTGAACTGTATTCTTAGTTCCCTTATTCTCCTTCATTTAATTTTGATGGGTAAAGCATTAAAGATGATATGTTTAGTCATATGTCATGTTTTATGATTATTATTTTCTACCAATTTTGCCATTTGTTTTCATTTTTTCTTTGAGGAGTTGTTTAAAAGGGGGAGGTCTTCTATATTTCCAAGTGGTTTTTCTTTTAAAACTTAATAATTCTTTATTAATACTGATTCCATGAAATCAAAATTTTATAATAACACCAGATTAGCCACTTTTCCAATATGTATTTACTTTTAAAATAAAAGGGTCACCTGTCGAACCAAAGACTCCACACTTTTTGAAGCAGCACATGGCCTACATACTGCAGAGATTAAAAACAAAACCACCTGTGATGGTTTAATAATATTCATTTGAATCCCCACCCAAAGATGATTAATTACATCGCTACTTAGTCACTTCATAGTTTCTTACTACACGATTACTTTCTTCGGGATGAATGGCTACAGAGGCCTTCACCAGTCTAGATCATAAAACCATAATCTCCAGTCTTCTTCCTCTTTCTCTGGAAGACTAAAGAAGGTCTAGGGAGGAATGGAGGTTGGGAAAACAAGCACTTACTGTATTCCAGCGGGGATGAGTGCATCGTTTTTATTCTCATGCTTCAAGCATCTGCCTCATAGCAAGAATGAAGCCTACAAACAGCAGGTCAGTGCAGCAGAAGCGTACCTGCTGTCAACTGATGGCAATCAGGTAGTTTGATGGCTACTGCTTAAGAGAGCACACGTGGGTCATACTGGCGGCAGCCCACCCTGGTGGGTTGGTATGTAGACTCGGCCCTTCCTTTTCCCATGTGCTCTTCTATGAAACTTTGTCCAAACACTGCTCTCTTACAGACTTCAGAGTCCCATTACCCCACATGCCCATCTTTTAGGTTCATTTCAATTCCACGAACAATGCTTACAGCCTTTGATCAGTCTCTTGGTAGATCCTCCCCAAAGGTAATGCCCATGGAGGCTTGTTGTCTGTCAGTCAGTGTGGATCTCAGGGGAAAATGATAATGTGGGGCTCTTATTCAAAAAACAAGAATCTCCAGATGGAGACAACAGATCATTAAACAAGGCACAAGGACCTTCTAAGCACAGGGCTCAGTGAGACTGCACAGCTCACACACTCATAAAGTCAGGTCTGCCAGCAGGGATGTGCTCAGCAGCTCCACTGACAACCAGTGTCCTAGGAGCAATGTTGGCAATATGGTCTAAGACATGCCATGGTGTCATGGTTAGAAAGAATCGTGGCTGTCAAGGTCAAGCCATTAAATGAGTGTCTCTTATAGGGACACTGTTTTAGCCACTCTTGCTGAAAGTGAGTGGGCATCTTTTAAAGATGTTAGGGTAACAGGATGGCAAATTCTGCAGAGACCCTGTGGGCACAGAGTACGGTGCTTCTTTCCCTAGTATCCTTAGCCTCAAGCACTGGAAACTGGACCCTATATAACTCCAGGTCACCCTGAAAGGCAGCATTCGCACTCCCTCTGTGCTGAAGATATGTAACTGTGGGTTATTTTAAAAACCTATTTACTGCTATGCCTTTGCTCTTTTCCTTCACTTCTTGCATCCTTGTAGACCTCAAAGATAAGCACCTTGAGATGGCAGTGTTTTGTTTCTGATGCAAATGTTTTCAAATGTAGTAGAATTCCAGTTACTTAAAACACCTGATATGATCTCTAGCTTCTTCCACACGCAGCTGTAGAGTGATGTCCAGGTCCAGGCTCTAAGGTGGAAACTAGCTGGAAACAAAAAGGCACCCAAAGTACAAGGCTGTCTATCCACAGTGACTAAACTGCTTCTATTCTGCTGCTGTTGACTGCCTAGGAACAAGAGGCCTTATAGGACATTTGCCAGTGAGACCGCACTCAGTTAGTTATGAAACATACAGTTGGTTATGAGCCCTTAGGATCTGCAGGTTACACTTTCCCAGAGGACACAGGCAGAGGCCCTCCGGAGGCAGCATGATGTTTGTCCAAACTGCCAGGCACAGCTTTAAACTCTTTTGGAAAGGACATTCTAAAATTATACATGTGTGTGTGTTTGTGTATTTTTATTTTTGCTAATTCAGGCTGCACTTGTTCTCCAGTTGGTCCTAATCACAGAAGTGCATTTTATAACATTTAAAACGCTGCAACACCACAGTGATAGTTTGTGTGACTACATTTTCGCCTTTAATGTGCAGCTGGGGGAAGGGGTAAGGTCATTTTCTGTTCCTTTACCTGTAAAAGAAGTCATCCCACTGTAACCAACATCAAGATAAAGATCATATTCTTTCTGTCTGTTAGAATTCAACTATTATGGGTGGTCGCATGGCCAAGTGGTCTAAGGCACTGGATTAAGAATTCAACTGTTGGCCAGGTGCAGTGGCTCAGGCCTGTAGTCCCAGCACTTCGGGAGGCTGAGGTGGACAGATCACGAAGTCAAGAGATTGAGACCATCCTGGTCAAAACAGTGAAACCCCATCTTTACTAAAAAATACAAAAATTAGCTGGGCGTGGTGGCTCGCACCTGTAGTCCCAGCTACACAGGAGGCTGAGGCAGGAGAATTGCTTGAACCTGCGAGGTGAAGGTTGCAGTGAGCCGAGATGGTGCCACTGTACTCCAGCCTGGCAACAGAGCGAGACTCCGCCTCAAGGAAAAAAAAAAAAATTCAACTGTTACATAGTATTCTACCATAAAATCCCTAGAAGAAAACCTAGGCAATACCATTCCGGACATAGGCAGAGGCAAAGACTTCATGACTAAAACACCAAAAGCAATTGCAATAAAAGTCAAAATTTACAAATGGGATCTAATTAAACTAAAGAACAAGAACTTCTGCGCAGCAAAAGAAACTATCAGCAGAGTGAAAAGGCAACCTACAGAATGGGAGAAAATTTTCGCAATCTATCCATCTGACAAAGGGCTAATATCCAGAATCTACAAGGAACTTAAACAAATTTACAAGAAAAAAATAACCCCATCAAAAAGTGGGTGAAAGATATGAACAGACATTCTCAAAAGAAGACATTTATGCAGCCAACAAACATATGAAAAACAGCTCATCAGCCAGGCGCAGTGGCCCACGCCTGTAATCCTAGCACTTTGGGAGGCTGAGGTAGATGGATCATGAGGTCAAGAGATTGGGACCATCCTAGTCAACATGGTGAAACCTCGTCTCTACTAAAAATACAAAAAAAAAAAAAGAGAAAGAAAAAATTAGCTGGGCATGGTGGCGCACGCCTGCAGTCCCAGTTATGCAGGAGGTCGAGGCAGGAGGATTGCTTGAACCTGGGAGGCAGAGGTTGCAGTGAGCCGAGATCGCACTACTGCACTCCAGCAACCTGATGACAGAGAGCGAGACTCTGTCTTAAAAAAAAAAAAAAAAAAAAAAAAAAAGAAAAGAAAAAAATAACTCATCATCACTGGTCATTAGAGAAATGCAAATGCAAATCAAAACCACAATGAGATACCATCTCATGCCAGTTAGAATGGCTATGATTAAAATTCAGGAAACAACAGATGCTGGGGAGGATGTGGAGAAACAGGAATGCTTTTACACTGTTGGGGGGACTATAAATTAGTTCAGCCATTGTGGAAGACAGTGTGGCAATTCCTCAAGGATCTAGAATCAGAAATACCATTTGACCAAGCAATCCCATTACTGGGTATAAACCCAAAGGATTATAAATCATTCTACTATAAAGACACAGGCACACGTATGTTTATTGTGGCACTGTTCACAGTAGCAAAGACTTGGAACCAACCCATATGTCCATTAATGATAGACTGCATAAAGAAAATGTGGCACATATACACCACGGAATACTATGCAGACATAAAAAAGGATGAGTTCATGTCCTTTGCAGGGACATGGATAAAGCTGGAAACCATCATTCTCAGCAAACTAACACAGGAACAGAAAACCAAACACTGCATGTTCTCACTCATAAGTGGGAGTTGAACAATGAAAACACATGGACACAGGGAGGGGAACATCACACTCCAGGGCCTCTCAACGGGTGGGGGGCTAGGGAAGGGATAGCATTAGAAGAAATACCTAATGTAGATGATGGGTTGATGGGTGCAGGAAACCACCATGTCATGTGTATACCTATATAACAAACCTGCACGTTCTGCACATGTATCCCAAAACATAAGGTTAAAAAAAAAAAAAATCAACTCTTAAGCTGAACCATATGAAACCATTATTTTGTAGGTCAAAAAAAGGTCAAATATTTTATGTTTCACTATGGTTCAAACTAATACTTGAATTAAGAAGATCACAACCTGGTACCTGAAAATCTTTTCTTTTTTCCTTTAGAGATTTTCTATTCTAATAACATTCTACATGTAAAATATCCAATACAAATGACACAAGATCTGACCAGGTCTCCACCTCCCTGTATGCTCTGCCTGATGACAGGGAACTAGTTGAAGGAGAGCTGGTCATGTTCCATTCCAAAAAATATAAAATTTTAGCTTCAAGTCAGTTATCTTTTTCTATACAGAAGAGGAAACAGACACAGACCTCAAGTAGTAGAATCTGGACTAGAATTTCCAATCCAGCTAACTCCCCATCCAGTCCTGTGTGGGCAAAGTCATTTTTAAGGCATAGATGGAATCAGAGTATTTTATATGTACTCCTTGGGTGGGATAGGGGGTAGGGTCATCCAATCTGTCACTAGTTTTCTAAGTATAATCAGATTTGAGACACAATATATAAGTATATTTCATTCAAAGTTTCTTGAAGTTCATCAGAGCTATAAATACTGAAATAGACCAAGAGAATTCCCTTTTGTTGTTGTTAACATACATATAAAATGTGTTATTACGGAAAATTTCCAACAAAGAAGGGCAATAATAACAACAGACATCTTGGGGATGATGAAAATAACGAAAGGGTGCCATGTTTGAGTGTTATCTGTTCTAGTGATTACGTACTTTCATTTAAGCCTCAGAACGTTCAATGAAGTAGGTACTTTGTATACCCCTATTTTATAGATGTAGAAACTAAGGCTATGTGAGGTTATGTCCTTGGTCGGACAGGTAAGAAGGGCCAAAGTAATATTCCAATCCAGGCTCTTCAGCTCTAGGGCCTACATTGTTCACTACTCTACATGAGAATAATGCCTAGTAATTCCATTGGTCAGAGTCAGCCTGCATGGACAGGGCAACACATTTGTAATGGGTTAAATTGAGCGCCCCCAAAATTCTTATGTGTAAGGCCTAACCTCCAGTATCTCAGAATATGACTGTATTTGGAGAAAGGGTCTTTACAGAGGTAATCCAGATAAAATGAGATCATTAGGGTGAACTATAATCTAATACAACTGGTGTCTTTATAAGAAGGGGAGATTTAGACACAGAAAGAGGGAAGACAAAGTGAAGAGACAGAGGGAGATGACAAGCACCTGCAAACCAAGGAGAGAGTCCTGGAATGGATCCTTCACAGCCCTCAGAAGGATTCAACCCAACCCACACCTGATTTTGTACTCCAGCTGCTAGAACTGTGAGACGATACATTTCTGTTTAAGCCACTCACGCTGCAGTGCTTTGTTAGGGCAATGTTATGAAACTCAGACGCCATCTTAGCTCAGTTGCTACTAAAAAGAACAGTTTTCCTAAGCTTAATTGGATCTATTTAATTTTATTTATCACATTACAAAAAAGCTTAAGCGTTATTTTAAAGATAGTTTATAAGTATAAGAACACGTGGGAAAATGTGCTTTCGCCAGCCAACCTACGGCACACATGCAGAGAGCACCAGAGACATCGCTGAATGCAGGGCTTGCAAAATAATTTTTCGACAACTATAGAGGCTGTCATTAAATTCATGGCTCTCTAATCATTTTATTTAGAAATGTTTTTAGGTCTCTGCTTCAACCTGCCCCCCACGCATGGCACTGTTGGCCAATGGCTTTTCAAAATGTTTCGTGGCGCCATTTCAAATATTATTTTTGGATAATAAGGTCCTCAAAAGGGCATATGAAATATAATGAGTGTACTCATTTACATCTCGGTGCAACTGCAAGAAAGCAATGGAAAAACTATAAGACAGGATGATTGTTAGGTTACAGCTGGAGGAAAGGCAAGAAGATAAATAAAGTGGAAATGTATTAACATGATATTTTATGGAAATTGCATTTTTATGGTGCCCTACAGAAGTCCTTAGTGACCTATGAAAATTCCTACCTTTAAAGTGTTTTATGGAATTCCACAGAATGGCTTTCAATACAAATTCCAAAATTCCCTGGAGGCTTTATACAAATCTTATAATTTATAATCCATAAAAATACAATTTGAACATTCCCAATGCAGTGTAATTTCATATTTTAGTGACTTTGATATCTGAAGGCTAGCAAGATATCTCTTTTAAGTATTTATGTTTTAAACTATCTGCCCTTAAGATATAGTAGCTCAAATCCACAGCTGTCAGCTCCCATTTTGTTACTGTAAAATAAACAATGTATGAATGACTACATGAAATACGAGATGAACTATTAAATAGCTAGCCATATTCACGTGTTTTTGTCTTTGTTAAGTAAAATATTGACTACATTTATTTATTGGCCCTGGCTGTCTAAGATGTTGTTTAATTATGAAGCACAGTAGGATCAGAAGAAGCAGAAATATTGCGTTCATCTATTTCCTTTACTACACAAATTTTCTTCTATTTCTGGAATGAAATGAGTGATCTCCAACTTTGTTGAAAGAAAATGTAGCTGGGTGTGGTGGCTCATGCCTGTAATCCCAGCACTTTGGGAGGCCAAAGCAGTTGGATCACCTGAGGTTGGGAGTTCGAGACCAGACTGACCAACATGGAGAAACCCCATCTTTACTAAAAAGACAAAATTAGCTGGATGTGGTAGCACACGCCTGTAATCCCAGCTACTCGGGAGGCTGAGGCAGGAGAATCGCTTGAACCTAGGAGGTGGAGGTTGCGGTAAGCCGAGATCTCACCATTGCACTGTAGCCTGGGCAACAAGAGCGAAAGTCTGCCAGAAAGAAGGAAGGAAGGAAGGAAGGAAGGAAGGAAGGAAGGAAGGAAGGAAGGAAGGAAGGCAGGAAGGAAGGAGAAAGAGAGAGAGAGCGCGAGAGAGCAAGAGAGCAAGAAAGCAAGAGAAAGAAAGAAAGAGAGAGAGAGGGAGGGAGGGAGGGAGGAAGGAAGGAAGGAAGGAAGGAAGGAAGGAAGGAAGGAAGGAAGGAAGGAAGGAAGAGAAAGAAAGAAGGAAAGAAGGAAAGAAAGAAAGAAGGAAAGAAAGAAAGAAAGAAAGAAAGAAAAGAAAGAAAAGAAAGAAAAGAAAGAAAGAAAAGAAAGAAAGAAAGATCTTTCAGTTAACCAAACCCAAGATCCATAAGAGGTGGGGAGGGGAAAGGCTTTCTATTTTCTTCAAACTGCAAGCAAGGCATGCAAAAGAAGATATTTTAGATTACGATAAGGTATGAATGAATACCAGGAAGAGACACGTAAGTTTGATGGGGTCCAGGGCACCATACCCCAAAATATGGCATTTTGAGAAAACAGCAGAAGCAAGAAGGTGTTTCTGACTTGCCTCCTACCCTTCTCTTCTGCAGCAAGCTATAAAAGAATTCTGGCCGGGCGCGGTGGCTCACGCCTGTAATCCCAGCACTTTGGGAGGCTGAGGCGGGTGGATCACGAGGTCAGGAGATCGAGACCATCCTGGCTAACACGGTGAAACCCCATCTCTACTAAAAATACAAAAAATTAGCCAAGTGTGGTGGCAGGCGCCTGTAGTCCCAGTTACTAGGGAGCGTGAGGCAGGAGAATGGCATGAACCCGGGAGGTGGAGCTTGCAGGCGGAGCTTGCAGTGACCTGAGATCGGGCCACTGCACTCTAGCCTGGGCGACAGAGTGAGACTCCATCTCAAAAAAAAAAAAAAGAATTCTATGACCTTCCACTCTGAAGTAGGTCAAAAGACCTTCATTCCAGAGGTATTCTGCCTATAACCCAGAGGAAAGACACTTCCTTATTCTCGAAGACATGGAGATGCCAAGAAGAATTTGAACAAATAGGGCTTGCTAAGCTCCCCCGAGTTGATTACCAATAGATCTTACCCACTTTGTCCAATCATACCTCCCTATGGACTGTCCACTCTTCATCAAATTTAGCATAAAAATATACAAGTTTCCCTGTTTCTTTGGGTCTTCATTTTGGAAGGCTCCTATGTCATGTAAAACTTACATTAAATAAATAAATGTGTGTGTTTTTCTCTTGTTTATCTGTCATTTATAAATTTATGCATTTATTTATTTATTGAGAGACAGGGTCTCACTCTGCTACTTAGACTGAAGTGCAGCACTCATTGCAACCTTGAACTCTTGGGCTCAAACAATCCTCCTGCCTCAGCCTCCAGCATAGCTGGGACTAAGGGCATGCACCACTGCACGTGGCTAATTTTTCAACTGAGATAGTTCCTTGCTATGTTGCCCAGGCTGGTCTCAAACTCCTAGCCTCAAATAATCCTCCTGCCTCAGTCTCCCGAAGTGCTGGGATTGCAGGCATGAGCCACTGTGCCCAGCCTATCTGTCTTTTATTATAGAGGCCTCAGCCATGAACCAGGGAATGGCTAAGAAAGGGAATCTTTTCCTCCCTTACACTGTGTTGATCTACAGCTGCCAAATATGACCTATTCAGCACATAGATCACAGTATAGGGAGCCAGTATCTACTGCTTTGCCTCACCAGATCTTTTCCTTCTTTCCTTAATGAAATGTCTCTTTATTTAGAGATCCAGTCCAGCAGACAATGTCAGGCCCACGGTTCGAGAGAGTGGCTGGCAAGAGCGCATCTTCAGGCTCTGGTAGTGGATGAGACACCCTACTAGGTCACTGAGAACCTTCCTCTAGTATTCTACTAGCACCTAAAAGAAGTGTGGTGACAACCTGTGTATGAAACAGCTCAGGAAGAACCTGTCTGTGAGAGTAAACCTGATGCCCAAAGTACAGCAGAGATGAAAGACAGCAAGAAATAAAAAGAGCTTCAGCAAATCAGCTTTCCCATGGTATGAGAGCCTGTAAATTCCCCATTTTGCCTAAACTCACTCAGGTTAAGTTTTTCATCTTGCAACAGAAACAATCAACCAAACAATCTCTCACACTCTGTCTCTCTTTTTCTCTCATTTCCCAGAAAATTTAGAAAATGTTGTTTTAAAAGCATGAATTGTTCACAGGGGAAAAGTCACGTTTTTCTCAACAAACTCATGTTAAACGTGCATTTGATTTCAGTATACAAAGAAACCTTGCTTTTTGCACTGTCTCTTAAATTTGTTCCCTGCTTTCGTTGGACTTACTATGAGCCTAGTCCAGGCTTTTCACTATTTTTCACATGGCTCATTCTTACCCACCTATAAAGCACTGCTAAAATCCTGTGCACTCCCTCACTAGGACATTGAAGCCTGCCTCTTATCTATGTGCTTGCCGCAGTTTTTTGGTGTGGCATTCAAAGCCATCTTTCAATCCACTCTTCCTCCCAGCCACCCAGCCTACTACAGCACCTTATGTTTGAACTGGATTTCACTTCTCACCATTCTTCAAAAGTGACACGTGCTTGCCTGCTTTGGTCAAGTGCTTATCTCAGAATAGGCAGGACCTTCCCTCTGTTTTTCATCTCTTAATTCTCCTTGTCCTTAAAAGTCCACTTTAATTCTATGGAGATTTCCTCAGTCCCACTACAGGGAATTAATGGCTCTCTTACCTATACTGCCAAAGTATTTCTTTTTCTGCTTCTTTATGTGAGGTTAACTGCAAATATTATCATTCTCTCAGGGAATGGAATGTAATGTCATTTATTTGTCGAATAGGAAATATTTACCATCTCTCATATGTGGCATACTGAGGACATAGGAGTCAGTCACCTTCTCCTGAAGATTTGTTGGTTTGTTTTTTATGGGGGTTGCAAATTAATTATGCAACTAAGAATATAACTAAACAATGATGATAGAGAAATAGATGAGAAAAGCAAAAGGTGTTCAAAGGCGTATGCCTGGATGGGGAGGAGGGAGGAGAAAGGAAAAGTGGGTTGGGATTTATTTATTTCTTTATTTCCGAGATGGAGTCTCGGTTTGTTACCCAGACTGGAGTGCAGTGGCCCGATCTCGACTCACAGCAACCTCCACCTCCCAGGTTCAGGTGATTCTCCTGCCTCAGTCTTCCAAGTAGCTGAGACTATAGGCACGTACCACCACCCCCGGCTAATTTTTGCATTTTTAGTAGAGACGGGGTTTCACCATGGTGGTCAGGCTGGTCTCGAACTCTTGACCTCAGGTGATCTGCCAGCCTTGGCATCCCAAAGTCCTGGGATCACAGGTGTGAGTCACTATACCCAGGCTTATTTATTTCTCTTTTGAGAAAATCACATTTAAGGTAAGAACCTAAAGGATGACTAGGAGTTAGCCAGGTGAAGTCAGGGTGAAAAGTTGTGCAGGCAGAAGACACAGGTACATAAAGACTATGAGGCAGGGAAGGACAGGGCTTGTTGGAGGAGATGACTGACAGCAAGTGACACTGGGGAGCAGGGCAGCCAGAAGTGGGCACGTGGGGACACTGGCCAGGCAAACGAGGGCCAGCACGCAAAGGACTCTGGAAAACATGAGGTGGATTCCATGGTTCTGCTTGGAGCAGCTGGGGATCACTGAAGAGTTCTCAATGGCAGAATTAAATTTGCATTTGAAAGGACAGACTGATGTTCAAAGGAAGGGGAATGGCCTGGGGAGCCTGGTGAGAAGCCAGTGGGGTGGTGCAGGCCTGAGCCACCTGTGGCAACTGGAAGGAAGTGAAGGGGGATGATAGAGTTTGGATGTGTGTCCCCTCCAAATTTCATGGTGAAATGTAGTCCCCAGTGTTGGAGGTGGAGCCTGGTGGGAGGTCTTTGGGGATAGGGGTGGATCCTTCATGAATGTTTTGATGCTGCCTTTATGGTAATGAGTAAGTTCTCTGAGTTCATGGAGAGCTGGTTGTTTAAAAAGCCGTGCACCTCCCCCAACCACTCTCTTGCTCCCACTCTTGCCACGAGAGGCACTGGCTCCCTTTGCCTTCTGCCATGGCTGGAATCTTCCTGAGGTCCTCACCAGAAGCAGATGCTGGCACCGTGCTTCTCATACAGCCTGCAGAACCATGGACAAGTACATCTCTTTTCTCTACAAATTACCCAGCCTCAGGTATCCCTTCACAGCAATGCAAAAACAGACGAATACAGGGAATGTCTTTGCAGTAGAGTCAACAGGATTTGGTAACTGATTAGAAGGGGGTTAGAAGGCAGTATCAAGGTGACTGCTGTAGACATTTTTTTTTTTTAATGCAGCAAGGTAATTAGTCCACTGCCTTGAACAGGATATGTCTTCAATTATGTCTGCTGAATTAAACTACTCTAATGTTCCTATAAGTCACCAAGGACAGCCAGCAACTCCTATGATATACAATGCTAAAGTAAGTGTGTGTGTATGTGTGTGTGAACATGTGTACTGTTTGTTTTCCAGGTCTTAAATTTGGGGTGAGATGTAAGAACACAAAGCTATCCTAAAAGACTGCTTTTTCTCTTAACCCTGACTTTTACTTTTTAAATTCAGTGTCGTAAAGGAAGATTAAAAGAAGGCCATTAGAGTGCTCCTAAGTTGCAGCTCCCTTATGGACTCACCTAAAAAAAGGACTCTGAGAACTATTTGTCTTCACTGAGCCTATGCTTTTGCCTAGAGGTTTGGAAAATATTTCCACAGTAACTTACAATGACTGCTCTTTGTAGTCAACGTAGTTAATCATCTCTCTGTTCAGCTAGAAAAGGTTGCTCTCTTTCACAGTTTCCTCCCAATTCATTAGATACCATATTGAATCCAAAGATTGCAGGCCTCTGATTGTTTCTGTCCATTTAACTGCGCATCTGAAAGTAGAACTTGCCTTCGTCTTTCAGATTTCTGTGATAAAATGAACTGAAAGGGAATGAGGAAATGCGGATTCTTAACAACTTGGCTCAACAACAGAAATAATGGCTAATCAATTTAAGAGGATTATAGTTAAGCTCTCCTTTAGCAAAAAATCCAAATATATGATAAAATCTCCAAGCAATTATACTATCCAGCTAACCTACCATTTGATGGATGGTCTCCTCAAATGCCTTAATCTCCTGCCACATCATCACCCACAGCCTTCCCATTGGGCAGACGACCTACCAGCTACAGACTAACGGAGACAGCACAGTACCATCCTGTATTTGATTTCCTTAACACTGGGAGAAATTGCAAATGTCTGTTCCATAGTAGAATAGAATCCAAGACAATATAAGGGTGAGATGGAAACTTTTTGATGGATAAAAGGAGTGAAGCATCATTCATAGCTGGGCCAGTGCTCCACGGTTCCCAAGTTAGATTGCTTCTTCCTGGAGGGAAGCTATCCCCTTGGAAATAACATACCAGTACTGTAGAGTAGAAAAGTGATAATGACATGTATTTGCTGAAGCCCTAAAATAGGCACGCATTGCACTTTATATGTTCTCTCATTTGTTCTGGATACTATTATTCTTGTGAATATGGAGGGCAGCTATCAGCTAAGGACTTGGACTCTGGAGCCAGTCACTTGGATTTGAATTCACGCTCTGCTGCTTACCCACTCTGTGAACTTTTGTGTTCTGTAAAAGAGGGATAATAATGTCCCCTACTTCAATCAGGTAGTTGTGTGGATTAAGTAGAGTAATATACATAAGGCACATAAAAAACTGGGCACAGTAAGTCCTACATAACTTGTTATTATTGTCATAAAAATTGTTATTTTCCCTTTACAGATGGATAAACTGGACTAAGTAACTTAATCTAGATACCATGTTAATAAGTAGCAAAGCCAAGATTCAAACTCAGCTCTTTCTTGGTTCACTGTGTATGTTCTTTCTATTATTTTTCCTCTCCCTTAAAACATGGTTCAAATCCAAGCCATGCCATTTACTAGCCTTGAGACCATGGGTCAGTTACTCGGCCCTTCTGAGACTCAGTTTTCTTATCTACAAACTGAGGAATAAAACTGACCTTGTAAGTTTGCCCGGAGGATTAAAGTGATATGTCAAGTTCCCAGCATAGACCAGATAATCCACATGTTAGTTTCATTTTCCTTTTTTTTTCTTCCTTCTTTCTTTCCTCTCTCCCTCCTTCCCGCCTTCCTTCTTTCCTGACTGCTTTCCTTCCTTCCCTTTCCTCCTTTCCTTCCTTTCTTTTTGTGAGACAGGATCTCTTTCTGGTGTCCAGGCTGAAGTGCAGTGGCATCATCATGGCTCACTGCAGCGTCAACCTACTAGGCTCAAACAATCCTCCCACCTTAGCCTCCTGAGTAGCTGGGACTACAGATGTGTACTACCACACCTGGTAATTTTTGTATTTTTTTGTAGAGATGGTATGTTGCTATGTTGTCCCGGCTGGTCTTGAACTCCTGGGCTCAAGACGTCCACCCAGGTTGGCCTCCCAAAGTGCTGAGATTATAGGCATGAGCCACCATGCCCGGCCCCCTTACCCTTTCATTGAGGCTCTAGCATCGATGGCCAGAACTCATAATATTTCTGCCTGCTGGATGCATCTGCTTTAATCTTTCCATCTGTTGACTTACTGGAAGAATAAAACTCAGATGGTTTTAAATACAAACAAAGCAGCCACCTGGAAATGGCCCACCATGATCTTGCTCAATGGATATGGAAAATAACAAACCCTTCAAAAGTTGACATCTTATCACACAAATGTATTTTTATCTGGCCTTTGGATAAAACAAATTTAAATTAAGTGAATGTTGGTTTCACAGCAAGAGAAGAGTTTCACTGAAATTGTAAGATGTATAACATTTTAATAATTGTGGGGAAAAAAGGGAAAGCCTCCTGAAAATAAAGCTGGTTCTGGTGCTGACAAATCTCCAAGTGATTCAGAGGTCAGCCATGGAGTTTCTTTATTAACACTTGATATAACTGACTATCGGTCAATTAATCCATTAATCAGTACAACAATAATATTGTCTAACATTTATTATGCACTTATTCTGTACCAGGTATGTTACATGTTAGATGTACATTATCTCATGTTATGTGCACAATAGCCACATAAAGTAGAAACTACTATTACTTTTATTTAATTAATTAATTTATTCATTTTTTGAGACAGAGTCTCACTCTGCCACCCAGGCTGGAGTGCAGTGGTGCAATCTCAGCTCACTGCAAGCTCTGCCTCTCAGGTTACCACCATTCTCCTGCCTCAACCTCCCGAGTAGCTGAGACTACAGGCACCCGCCACCACGCACAGCTAATTTTTTGTATTTTTAGTAGAGACGGGTTTTCACCATGTTAACCAAGATGGTCTGGATCTTCTGACCTCGTGACCCACCCTCCTTGGCCTCCCAAAGTGCTGGAATTACAGGCGTGAACCATCATGCCCAGCCTATTACTTTTATTTTATGCATGAAAACATCTAAGTTGGTAAAACTCACTTGGCTAGTTGAGTCGGGTATAGAAAAAAATGCCTAATGTTTCCCCTTAATGAATATTTCCTTCCTGGCAACATGGGAAGACTATACTACCCATATCTTGGTAGTTGGGCAAAGCCATGTAACTTTTCTTGGTAATGAAACATAGATGGAAATGATAGCTGATATCTCTAGGCATTCAACAGCTAATGTATCTATTTTATACGAACTTTTCCCCTTTCCTTGGTATGTTGAGAGCCATATATTGAGATAATGTCTTAAGCTGAAAGGACCCTGGATCCCTGAGACACTGAATGAAGGAGAATCATTATTGACTTGCATCAGTTTTTACAAAAGAACAAGTTACAATATGCTAAACCACTGATATTTCAAGATTAATTTTTTCATGAAGCATAAGCCAATACAATCCCAACTAAAACACTGTTAGAACACTGGGCTGACTCCAAAGCCCAAACTCTTTACTGTTATGTTATACCTTTTGGATAATTTACTTCTTATTTACAAAGTCCTCAGTTCTAAAGTTAGTCCTTTAAAAATAGGTAAGATATCACTGATTAGAATTCTAGAAGTTCTCAACTGTCTTCTCTCAGGAAGTAGACAAGACGTGACATTAATAGAACTCCTCATGCAAAGTTCCTGAATCTGGTGTTGTTCTTCTTCACTTTTGTGAATGAATGCAGTCCAGAGGTGTTACTGACATTCAGCAGCATGTTTCTACACCACCTGAGCCAAGTCCTCATGCTTGAAATGATCACTTGTCATAAGAAGAGAGCTGAAAGGAAAATAACCACTTGTATCTCAATCCATGGGTAGTCATAGCAATATTAACAGCTTACATCTACAGAATATGGTTTACAAGTATGTTGACATATATCTCATTTGTTCCTTGTAACAACACTGAAATAGGCAAGTCTGCTATTACTATTCCCATTTTACAGGTTAGGTCGCTGAGGCTCAAGAAGGTGAAATAATTCTAGATGGCAGAGCTAAAGCTGAGATTCAGATTTTCCCAGTCTTGCCCCTAAATGGAGAAAATGGCCAGGAAGAGTATTGAAGGGTCTTGTTAATAATGCTGTGATAGAAAAACCGTTCAGGTACTTAGAATTGCCTGTTTGAAGCACTCAGAGTAATTTCTCTCAGCAGTGAACCTTATAGCCCCCCATGGTTTCAAAGACAGATTAAATCCGGCTGCCTTTTACAGATTCCTACCTTTGTGAGACACCCGCTGAACACACATAGGTGAAGGGAAGACAGCAAAATCCAGAGCACAGGAGGCAATGGTTATCACAGAAATGCAAAACAAAAGGACAGAAACACTTCCAACTCAGAAAATATGTGGTTCTGTGGGCCAGGACAAATGAAGTCTCCCGAAGAAGGCAAAGACATCATGTAGAATAAAGGCTGCAATCGCAGATGGTATTATCTTAAAACACTCCCAATCTTCCATTAGAGTTAGTCTCTGGTTATTGCAGAATTTGGTAGAGCAAATTGTTAAGTAATGATTCTCAATAATAATCCCCATATGCAAGCCGTTCCCCAGGGGAAACATCAGCCTTTCGGGAAGGCGCCTGAATTCTTCCAATCCTTTAAGCTACGCTGATTAAATGTACATCTTAGTCCACAGAATGGATCTCTGGAGTCCTAAGAAAGTGAACACAACTTCTTGTATGTTTACCTTAGTCCCAGCCTACATCACATAGAAAAAAATGAAAAGTTAGCTTTGTGGTTCTTTGAGGAATATTTTAAATAGTAAGAGATGAGATGAATGATACTAGGCAGGAATCAGAACAGTCACCTTTTTCCATTTGGAATGCTATTGCTACATGCAGAGGGGATTTGACACACAAGGAGACTCTGGTCTGTGGGTCTTGCACACGGCGGACTAAAAACATCATGACATTTGGATGCAGACAGAACTGAACTGGAATCGTTCTCTTGCTTGCTTGCTTGCTTGCCTGCTTGCAGGCTGGAGTGCAGTGGCACAATCATGGCTCACCGTAGCCTCTACCTTCCAGGCTCAAGTGTTTCTCCCACTTCAGCCTCCCACATAGCTGGAACTACAGGTGTGCACCACCATGCTGGAATAATTTTTGTATTTTTTATAGAGAAAGTGTTTTGTCATGTTGCCCAGGCTGGTCTCAAGCTCCTGGGCTCAAGCAATCTGCCCACCTCAGCCTCCTAAAGTGCTGGGATTACAGGCATGAGCCCCTGAGCTGAAACCTTGATTCCATGTGGTCTTGGGCCAATCACTTTACTTTTCTGAGCTTTAATTTTCTCAAAACTAAAATGAGAACATTACTAGCAACCTTGGAGTTCCTAGGATGAGCAGTGCTTCCTCCTACCCTTCAGCCTTGTTCCTCTAATTTCCTTTTGCCTACTTGTCTGGCTACTCCCCCATTGCCTACGTCTCAGCTTAGATGCTCTTGCCTCATCTAAGAAAGCCACTGCCTCCCCAGAATGGGATTAGGTCCGCAGAATCACACCAGAGCTTTTGGAATTCCTGTTCTCATAGTACTACCTTTCATACCAAACGATAATATCCTATTGTTTGTTCGTCTCTTATACTAGACCACAATTCTATGAAGAGAAGGGCAGTGTTTCTCATCATGAACACCCCAGCACCAGTGGAGTGACTGGCACCACACAATAAATATTTATAAAATGATTCATTCTTTTATTCATTCACTCAAAAAGTATTTATGCCTACGGTATGCTAGGCCTTGTTCCAGAGTAGACCCTGAAAATACAACAGTAAAGAAAACAAAAAACAATCTGAGCCCTCATGCAGGTTATGTTCTACTAGAGAGAAACAGACAATAAACAAGTAAGTCAAATATATAGTTTTTCAGATGGTGATAAACTGTCTCTAATGTCATCCCAAAGCTATCCCCACCCCATCCCTTTCCATAGTTTTGAGCCCAGGGTCAGTCCCCTCCCAGCTTCTAACCCTATCCCATTTTCACCTATACATCTCCAACTTGAAATTCATCAATGCATGAATGCGTGTGTGCATGAACAATATAAATATTTTGTCTATTATTTGAGATAAAGCCAGTAAAGCCCTAGACCAGGCCCGGCCCAATTAGTGCTCAATCTGTGTTTTTTTCCTCCCGTATCCCTGTCTGTGATTGAGTCTTGTTTATGTTTTTAAAACCTCAGTGGATTAGAAATGATGAGATTACATTCCAAGGGAAAAAAATTAAAAATAAATGATGTGATTGAAAGCTAACACCATGAAAACACATAGAAAATATGTTTGAAATTTGCCAAGATTTAGCATTTGAACTTTTTTTGTAAGCTGCTTTTTATACATTATTCACAGAATTCTATAGCACTTCAGTGTAATGGTTACCAAAGAAATGCTAGTAATCTTATGAGGAAGAAATCCCCAAACTTTATAGGCAGAGGCTGGATCACTGCCATGATTACAACTACAACATCACCACTCCTGTCATGGTGGGTCAACACGGTGGTGTAGGGTCATTCAGGGTTGTGGAATTAGAAGGGTCTTGGTTCAGATTTCTCCTCTATCACTTACTGGCCCTGAACGATTGCAATTTCCCAATGCTTCTCATTTGATTTATTAATCTATGCTTGAGATGATGAAATCATCTACCTCACAGGAGTCTTATAAGTGTGCAATGAGTTAGTAAATATAAAGGCCTTAGAAGAATTCCTGACGTAAAGGAAATGCTCAGTGTTAGGTGCTATTATTGTGATTCCAGAGCTTAATGCCAGTTCACTGTATTCACTTCATAATACATCTGACGATGGTTCAGCAAACAAACTAGAGAATTTAATTACAAAGAAGTTCTAATATTCTCACCTCAATATTTTTCACTTTTTATGTACAAAATGGAACACTTTTCAACTTTTTAAAATAAAAAATTTCATTCACAGTACTTGCATTATCATGATCATACATGACTTTTAGTATACTTGCTTTTAAATACACCAGGCAGTCTTTTCTTTAATATCATAAAAATTAAATCTTAAAAAAAGGTAAAAAAAGAAAAAAAAAGTTCCTGTCTATTTTTTTTTCTAGCAAATAAAATTTATGGCTGCAATTTCTTCTGGGTATCGGGATTTAATGCATTTGTAATGTTATTCTGTACAAATATAAGTAATCATTGTCAGGGAAACAAATTCTCACCATGCATGTCACACAATCGTGTGTATTTCTACAAATTAAATAACATAAATAACTCTGAGAAGTAACAAACAACTGAAACTGTAAATACATATAAATCAACTAAAAAATAATCAGGCTTACAAAATCTCACCAGAGTTTCCCAGAAAACAGCTGTCCTCTTTCATGGTTTAGTTGCTTTTGTACACGAGGGTATCTTATTTTGCTAGAATTTCTCAGGTATTTTTTGTCAGGGTTTCACACGGTCTATGAAATTGACAAATATCTTAATTTTCAAAAGATGTATTTAAGAAGACTTCATGGGAGGATCATATGAATCAGTCCAAATACCCCTAAAAGGTGAAAGGTCAGTAAGGAATCTTCTCTGATTCCTCCAGTTATCTCTCTCGCTTTCCTTTTCTTTCTCTTCTTGGAGTACATTGCATTATTTATTTAGGTACCTTTCATATCTGTGCTACCAAATTGTGAGTTTTTTGAGGGCTCACGGTTTAGCAGATTACCTTGTATACATTAGCTTTCAAAAAAGTGACAGAAGTGAGTATATTCTACAGATAGGTAAGTCATGGAGCCCTACTGGGGGTAGTGACTAAGCTGAAATTAAACCTGGTTTAATAACCAGGTTTTAAATGTTGCTTTTTTCATTTATTCATTCACTTATTTATCTATTATTTTATTCATTTATGGAACAAATGCATTGAATGCCTACCATGTGCCATATATACTATTCTAGGCATGTGGGATACATTTGTAAACAACAGAAACAAAGCAAAAACCAAAACCAAACAAAACTAAAAACCTTGCCTTCATGGAGCTTACCTTCTTGTGGAGGGAAAATGGCAATAATGAATATACAGCAGATAAGTCTTTTTGATACAGAAACGCTTTTTTCCCCCCTCAAAATCACATTGTAACTAGGAAACACATCCATCATCTGTTTAAAGTTTCACAAAAAACCTCACAAAATCTAGCATCTTTCCAAGGTACGTAGTTAACAAAGCGGCAGTTACTGGCAATATTTTAGGTGTGGGTGAGGCATTGAACATGACCTTCAACCTAACCTAAATTTGAAACCCTGGTAAGCAGATGCTCAAAGTAATCTTCTTTGTATTGTTTTATTTAATCAACTTTTCGTCAGGTACTGCTCTAACTGCTTTGAATACACATTATTACAACAACCCTATGTGGTAGGTACTATAATATCCCCTCTCTGTAGCTAAAGAGACTGAAGCACAGAGAAGTTCAGTATTTTGCCTATGGTCACACAGCTGGCGAGAGCTGGGATTTGAACCAGAATCTATGCCCTTACCAGGTTCCCACTGGTGCCAGCAATAAACACTCAGTCCAAACAACCTCGTGAAAGCAAACGAATTGACAATATCTAATATAATTTCGTATATATGAAGTGTGTAAGAACTTGGATAACCTACCAGATTAGGTGGAAGACACGTTTCTGAGCCCATGTTGCAAGTAAGTAAATGACCAACATTGGAAGGACCTGAGTTTATCAGTTAAGGAAAACAATCCTCTTCTCAGTCACGGCTGGCAGATGATGGGAGCCAGTAATTTCCCTTTATTTAGATGTTTCTTTATAATTGTTCTAATTGTCACCATTTATGAGGTCCTTTATGTACTTATCTTGCCTACTGTCTGCATCCCTGTACTAGAATATAAGTTTTAGGCAGGCAAATTTTTTGTCCATTGGGTTTCCATCTGTTTCTCAATGCCAAGAGCAGTGCCTGACACATAGTAAGGCAATCAGTCAATATTTATTGAATGGAATAATTTAATGGCAATTTTATAATTTTAACACTACTGCAGTTTGCTCCTATGATGTCACCACCTACTAATATCTCTTGGTGAAATAAAAAAAGAGGAGAGGAAAGATTACGAAATGCAAACAAAATAAACGTACTTTTGCTGCTTTGAGTAATTAGCTGAAAGCTTTGGTATGAGATGAAATGGATAGGACTGGCTAAAAGAAAAGCCTGGCATATTTATCTATGGATTGCACATAATGTGATTACTCCAATTGCAAGTCATAGAAATGGGAAAATAGCAAATGAGATCAATACTTAGCGCTGAAACTCATAATCGTGGTTTTGGCCAGGTTCTTTGGAAGCTTTTTATTTAACTACATCTTTTCTTCTAGTCATAAATATGTTTTATTAGAGATGAATGAATTCATTCTCATGTTATAAACATTCAGTCCTTATATAGTGCATTAGTCTGTTCTCATGCTGCTAATAAAGACATGCCTGAGACTCGGTAATTTATAAAGGAAAAAAGTTTAACTGACTCACGGTTCAGCATGGTTGGGGAAGCCTCAGGAAACTTACAATCATGGCAGAAGGGGAAGCAAACACATCCTTCTTCACATGGTGGCAGCAACGAGAAGCGTCGAGCAAAATGGGGAAAAGCCCCTTATAAAACCATCAGATCTTATGAGAACTCACTCACTATCATGAGAATAGCAGCATGGGGGTAACCACCCCTGTGATTCAATTACCTCTCACTGGGTCCCTTCCATGACACATGGAGATTCCAGGAACTACAATTCAAGATGAGATTTGGGTGGGGACACAGCCAAACCATGTCATAGAATATTTGAATTCTTACTAAAAAAAAAAATGGTCTCTCCAAAGTTCTTCCTAACACCATTTCTTCAAACTAGAATATTAACAAAATGTTTTACCTATCAGAAAGATGTGTTGTTATGGGCTCTTGAAGAGTCTTTATGTAGGCTGTTATGTGACGATAATGTTGTCCTGCAGGTAAGCATAACAAAAATAATCATAATGATATTTTTTAAAAGATAAAAACAACACTTAGCAGTGATCATTTTGACACAGGGCCATACTGCTTTTTAATTTCTCTGGAAGGTAAAACCATGAATTAAATTTGCTTGAAAATATCTTGTTATGAGTAAGGGAATTTAAACTCTACAATGGCTGTGTATATGGGTAAAATATGAATTAAAAATGAATACATATATAATTAAACACTTACACATATCTGGACCCCTGAAATAAATCAGGAAGCCCTAATGAGACTCAGTCAGGTTGTTTTCTACACAATCTTTTTTTCCCCCTATATGCCAAATATTTCCTTTACTTTTTTTTTTTTTAAACAGAAGAGACACTGGAGACACACAGCCTGCATGGATTTTCTTTGGGCAGAAGCCTGTAGAGAAAGTCTAGGAAACTGCCCAGAAGAAGGGTGAGCCACGTTTCATAAACTGCGTATGGCAAAAATGCATTCTTTGTGGTTTATACCTATTAGGTTGTTGAAAAAGTAATTGTGGTTTCTGCCATAACTATTAATGGCAAAAACCCTAACTACTTTTTCACCAACCTAATACTACTGACATGGAACTTTAGTAACCACTCGAGTAAGTTCTACAGTCAAATAGTCCCAGGATGTAAAATCCAGGCTTTAAAGTGACGTAAGAGCTGAAAACAGGTAGAAGAATATATAGAGCCCTCACACAGTTGTGATTAGCCTTCGTATGCCAGATTAGACTCTTTACTTCTTTCCTGTGAATAGCCCCGTCACACCCCTGCCATATTTTTGTATGTAATCTTGTTTTAAAATAATAACTATTACTACTATTAGAAATGAAGTACAGGAGAATCATTTCCAAGTTCCAGCAAATGCACCACTTATTTTATATTAAACAACGTTTGATTTTAAAAATCTCCCTTGCATAATAAAAGAATTTTAATAGCCCCTTTAAGTTCCCTGAGATGAGTTTTTTGAAGTAAAATTTACATTGCACAGATCTTAAATGTAAAATGTGTTGAGTTTTGATAAATGTATGCACTCCTGTAACCACCACTACGATTGAAACAGAACAGTTCCATCATTCCTGAAAATTCCCTTACGTCCCTGTGCAATCAATTTCCACCTCCTTCCATAAGCAGCCATTGCTCTGGTTTCTATCACCATAAATTAGTTTTCTCTCTTTTCGAACTTCATATCAATGGAAAAATCCGGTATTTAGTATGTGTCTGCCTTCTTTTGCTTAATGATTTTGGATTCATCCACGTGGTTGCAGGGATCAGTATTTACCTCTTTTATTGCCGTGTTGTCTTCCATTTTATGAACATACCACGGTTTGTTTATCCACTGTCCCGCTGATGAAAATTTCATTATTTCCACTTTGATATTATGAAGAAAGCTACTACGAGCATTCTTGTAGAGGTGTTTTCTGTGTGTCTGGGTGTCTGTGTGTCTGTGTGAATGTGTGTGTGGTATTGTCAAATATTTAGAAGTGGATTTACTGGGTGATAGAGCAGATGTATGTTAAACCTTTTTTTTTTTTCTTTGAAATGGAGTCTTGCTCTGTTGCCCAGGCTGGAGTACAATGGTGTGATCTCCACTCACTGCAACCTCTGCCTCCCAGGTTCCAGCAATTCTCCTGTCTCAGCCTCCAGAGCAGCTGGGATTACAGGCACATGCCACCATGTCCGGCTAATTTTTGTATTATTAGTGGAGACAGGGTTTCACCACGTTGACCAGGCTGGTCTTGAACTCCTGACCTCAGGTGATCCACCCACCTTGGCCTCCCAAAGTGCTGGGATTACAGGTGTGAGCCACTGCACCTGGCTTGTTTAACTTTGTAAGAAACTACCAAGCCCTTTTTCCATGTATATCTCTACCACCAATGTGTGACGGTTCTAGTTTCTTAGTATTCTCATCCATAGTTGGTGTTGTTAATCTTTTTAATTTTAGTCATTCTAGTTAGTGTGAAGTGATGACATATTGTGGACTTATTTAGCATTTCCCTAATATCCAATGATATTGACCACTTTTATACATGTTTATCGTTATTTGTGTATCTTTGGTGAAGTATGTGCTCAAGTATTTTTTCAACTGTTTAATTAGATATTTTGTGTATTATTTTTTTAGAGCTTATTACATATTCTGATATACTTATTCATTTCTTTTTTTGAGACAGGGTCTCAATATTTTGCCCAGGTTGGAGTGCAGTGGTACCATCTCAGCTCACTGCAGCCTCTGCCTCTGAGGCTCAAGTGATTCTCCCGCCTCAGCCACCCAAGTAGCTGGGATTATAGGTGTGTGCCATTACACCCAGGAAATTGTTGTATTTTTAGCAGATATGGGGTTTCCCCACGTTGCCCGGGCAGGTCTTCAACTCCTGAGCTCAAGCAATCTGCCCACCTCCACCTCCCTAAGTGCCAGGATTGCAGGCATGAGCCACCGTGCCTGGCCTACTTTCTTAATGCCCATTATCTTTTGATGAGAAGTTCTCAATTTTGGTAAAGTCCAATTTGTCAATTTTTTTCTTTTACATTTAGAGCTTTTGCTATCTTTTCTTAAAGAAAATCTTTGCTTAGCCAGTTTAGTAAGGAGACTGACCTATATTTGCTTCTAGGCGTTTTATAGTTTTACTTTTATTTTTAGGTCCACCTAATAGTAATTTGTATGTGAGGGATGAAGTAGGTGCAAAGTTTAGTTTTTCATTGTGTATCCAGTTGTTCCCACATCACATGTAGGTAGGACTTTCTTTCCTTATTGAATTGCCTTGGCACCTTGGTAAAAAATCAATTGACCTTTTATGTATCCATTCTCTGTCTATCCTTACCACACTGCCATACTGTTCTGATTATTTTGGCTTCATAGAAGTCTTGATATCAGGTAGTATAGATCTTCCAGTTTTGTTCTTCAAGATGTTTTAAACTATTTTAGGACCTTTCATTTTCAAAATAAGCTTTAGAATAAATTTGTCAATTTATTGCCTATTGCCAAAAATGTCTGTTGCAGTGTCAATCAAAATTGCACCAAATCTATGAATAAATTTTGGGAGAAATGACATCTTAAGAATATTGACTTTCTAATCCAGGAGCAAGGTATATCTCTTCATTTATTTAGATCATCTATTAATCCTATCAGAAATATTTTATAGTTTTCAGTGTACATGTATTTACATATTTTGTTAAATTTATTCTCAGCTATTTTTTATTTAAAATAGTTCATGTTATAATTATTTGCTGCTACTGAATAAATATACAATTGATCATTATATGCTGCTCTTGAATCCCGAGACCTTGCTAAATTTATTTGTTCTAGTAGTTGTTTTGTACATTGCTTAGGATTTTCTAAATAAACAACCATCTCATCTGCAAATATAAACAGCTTTTACTTTTTATTTTCCCTTCTCTTATTCCTCCTTATATTTCCACATATATAAAATAAACGTAAATTTTCTTTTTTTAAAATTTTGAGACAGTGTCTCTGTCTGACACCAGGCTAAATTGCAGTGGCATGATCATAGCTCACTTCAACCTTGAAGCCCTGGACTCAAGCAATTCTCCTACCTCAGCCTCTTGAGTAGCTGGGGGTTACAGGTGTGTGTGCCACCATGCCCAGCTAATTTTTTTAATTTTTTTTTTTTGGTACAGATAGAATATCACTATGTTGTCCAGGCTGATCTTGAACTCCTGGCCTCAAGTGATGTTCTCACCTTGGCCTTGCAAAATGTTGGCACTACAGGCATGAGCCACTGTGCCCAGCCTGTTTCTTTTTCTTGACATGTTGCATGGGCTAGGATTTTCAATACTGTGTTGAATAGAAGTCAGGAGAGTATGCACCCTTGCCTATCCTTGTTACCTTGTATATAATGTATCATTTCCTTTGGCTGCTTTCAGAATTTTGTGTTTGACATCTAGCAATCTTACTATGATGTGCTTGAGAGAGAGTGTGTGTTTATCAGAATTGGTTTTCTTAATATTTGTTGATGGGTAAGTTTATGTTTTTCATACATTTAGAGATTTGGGGGGCTACTATTTCTTCAAATACTTTTTCTGCTCCACTTTTTGTCCCACTGAAGTTGTTTATTACCTCTACTTTTCATAATGTATAATTTCTGATGACCTGAAATCAGATTAATAGATCTTGTCTTCTGTTTCAATCTGTTAAGCCCAGCCAGAGGATTTTATAATTTCTGTTATTACAGTTTTCACTTTTAGAATTCCTATTAGGTTCTTCTGGAAAGTTTTCATTTTTATTCTGGTATTTCTCATTGTTCACTCATTATTACCACCTTTTCCATTATATTCTTAAATATATTTATAGAAGCTGTTTAAAGTTCTTTGTCTGCTATTCTCCAAATCCATGGCATCTCACTGACTGTTTCTATTCAGTTTTTTTAATCTTGATTCTTGAGATCTTTGCTCTAGCAGGCAGTTGAATTCTTGGTTGACCGTCCTGACATTGTGGAAGATTGTTTTTTCCTTTGGTTCGGGCAAGTCTCTTTCACTTTTACATTTATTTTTAGGATGAATGTTTAGTCTTGGGATATAGAATTGATTCCTAAGGTTTGGCTTTTTAAGTTTCAATAGAAATTTTTATTTCTATTGACCTCTAATATGACTAAATTTAAGTTCCAAACTCTCTTCTATGTGCCATGCAGTACTTGAACTACTGAGCTTTTTAAATCATTCACCTGTCACTTTTTGCTGGGCTCCTTGGATTCTCCACATATGTTCAGGGGTCAGCTAAAATTTTCAGGGGTTTTTATATGTAAATATGTGCACTCTACATTCTGTGGTCACCTCCCCGAGATGTTCGTGCTCAGTCACTGTGACATGTCAAACCAGTATGAACGTAAATATATTTATAAGTTCTGGTCATCCAGTGCTACCCAGACAAGGGGGTAACCTTATGGAAAAAGCAGAATAAATGTTAGTCTGATTCGATGTGGTCCCATTATCCAGGGTCAAACCTCCTCCAGTTTCTGTCTGCTTTTGGTCGTTCTGTAGTAACTTTGAATAATTGTTGTTTATATTCTGCTAAGAGTTATACTTGTTATTATATTACAGGATTTGTTCAATCCAATCTACTTCACCATTCGTGAAGCCAGAAGTCTTCCATATTTGTTTGTAATAAAAACAATGTTTCCCCCCTGTTTATAAATATATTGTCAACTCTGTAGGATATTTTAAAAATTTCAAATATAGTATGAAAAACAAAAATTACCCACAATTTGACTACCTGAACAACCATAGTTAAATATTTGAAGTCTTTGTCTCCAAACCTTTGCCCATGCCAAAGTAAGTGATGTAATGTCCTATGATTTACCTCTAGCAAGGCTGTAGGCACCTGAACCATTTTTCTGTGCTCTATCAAGAAACCTGGAAGAAGGTTCAGAAGCATTAGGTTTTGATTTGTTTCATTTAGTTTGACACAGTCATAAACAGAAATAGAAATAAGAAATCGAAATGTTATGACAGTAGTCAGAGTTTATAAAATAGATATTTACACATTAATGATTTCTCCTTTGATGATGGGTTAATCTGAATTGTGTTGTTTAATTTCCAACTAGTTGAGTGAAGTTTCAAAGATGTTTCTGTAATTGATTGTTAAATCAATAATTCCCTTGTCACAGAATATACATTGTATGATGGAATCCTTTTAAATTTGCTGAGACTTGTTCTATCTTGTCCAAAATATGGCCTATCTTAGTAAAAGTTCCAGTTCCATATGCACTTATAAATAATACATATTCTGTTTGGGGGAAGAATGTTTTATACATGTTCCTTAGGTCAATTTAATTGAAGTCTCCTTTAAGTCTTACATACTTGATGATTCTCTATTTGTTTTATCAATAACTAAGTAACAACTGCTGAAATTTCTTTGTGTGTGTGTGTGTGTGTGTGTGTGTGTGTTTATGTGTAACAGTCTCGCTCTTGTCACCTAGGCTGGAGTTCAGTGGCACAATCTCGGCTCACTGCAACCTCTGCCTCCCGGGTTCAAATGATTCTCCTGCTTCAGCCTCCTGAGTAGCTGGGATTACAGGCGCCTGCCACCATGCCTGGCTAATTTTTGTACTTTTAGTAGAGACAGGGTTTCGCCATTTTGGCCAGGCTGGTCTCGAACTCCTGATGTCAGGTGATCCACCTGCCTTGGCCTCCCAAAATGCTGGGATTACAGGCACGAGCCACTGCACCTGGCCAACTGCTGAAACTTGTAATTATAATCATGAATTTCTGCTTCATGTATTTTGCAGCTCTGTTATTAGGTGCATATAAACATGCAGATTGTTAATATCTTCTTGATGATTGATCCATTTATCATTAAAACATAAACGTCTTATACTTAGTGATGTTCTTTCTCCTAAAATCTACTGCATCTGATATTTAAAATAGCTATACAGTTTATATTTAATATAGTTTATATTTAATATTATATATTTAATATATTTCATGTTTACTAAACAGTAAATATTAATATTTAATAGTTTATATTTAATATAGCTACTTGTCCAAAATATGGCCTTTCTTAGTAAAAGTTCCAGTTCCATATGTACTTACAAAAATGTATATTCTGTTTTGGGGAAGAATGTTTTATATATGTTCCTTAGGTCAATTTAGTTGAAGTCTTGTTTAAGTCTTCTATATACTTGATGATTCTCTGTCTACTTGTTTTTATCAATAATTGAGTAACAACTGCTGAAATTTCTAATTGTAAGTTTCTGCCTGGTGTATTTTGAAGCTCTGTTGTTAGGTTCATATAAACATGTAGGATTGTGATATCCTCCTGATGACTGATCCATTTATCATTAAAAATAAATTGTATTTTATGTATATTTATAAAATCTAATATAAAAAATATAAAAATATATTTTTATATTTATCCTTGGTGATATCCTTTCTCCTAAAATCTACTGCATTTGATATTTAATATAGCTATACAGTTTTCTTCTGAATAGTGTTAGCATGGTAGATCTTTCTCTATATTTTTACTTGTAATATGTTTGTATCTTTAAATTTAAAGTATGCACCATACACATGCATGCCTTCCCATATAGAGATTATTGATTCTAACACTCTCTGCTTTTTAACTGGGATGTCTAAACTGTTTACACTTAATGTGATTTTAAAAATATATTGTTGGGTTTAAATCTATCCTCTTGCTATTTTTTTCTATTTGTTCCACTTGCTTTTTGCTCCTTTTTTACTTTCTGACATCTTTTGGATTTTTATTTTGTTATTACATTATATGTATTTGTTGGCTTATTAGCTGTATTTATTTTTAAGTGGCGGTGTTAGGGCTTATAGTATTTAACTTAGTACAACCTATCTTCCATGTCTTTCTTAATACATGTATGCTTTTCTTTACTTTCTTGACTATATGGGATATAGTTATAAAAGCTGTTTTAATGTCCTAATACACTAATTCTATCTTCTGTGTTATTTTTGGATTGTTTTAAATGTATTTTTTCTCATTACAGGTCATATTTCCCTGCTTTCTTCCACAACTGTTAATTTTTATTCAATGTCATACCTTGTGAAGTTTACCTTGTTGAATACTGCCTATATGTATGCATATACGGTCATCTCTTGGTATCCAAGGGGGATTGGTTCCAGAACTCTCCCATGGATACCAAAATCTGAGGATGCTCAAGTCTCTTATATAAAATAGTGTAGTATTTGCGCATCACTTTTTTTTTTTTTACTCTAAATCATCTCTAGATGACTTATAAAACCTAATACAACGTAAATGTCGTGTAAAGAGTTGTTATGCTACATTGTATATAAATAGTTGTATGCTGTATTATACAAAAATAATAAAATTTTAAAATTTATATCGTTTTATTGTTCTATTGCTTTTATTTTAAAATTTTCAATATTTGTGGTCTGTACTTGGTTGAAACCACGGACACAGAACCCACAGACATAGAGGTCTCACTGTATATACATACTTATGTATGTACGAGCTTTGTTCTGGGATATATTTAGTCACTTGGAAACAGTTTGATTATAGCAAGGCTTGCATTTAAGATTAGTTAACTGGACTGGAGCAGACTTTATTCTAGAGCTGGTTGTTTTTTCTGACCTTTCCTGGCTCGATATCCATCAAAGCACTCTGTCTGATTCCCTATATATTATGACATACTCCTATTTTGCCTGGTGGGAACACTGACTATTCCAAGTCTTGCATGAGCTCTGAGGAAAAGTTCTGCTTGATCTTTTGAGTGGTTCATTCTCCAACCTTAAGAAGCTTCCCAACATATAGATGCTGGTTATACTAAGCAGAAGATGGGAGGGACCTTCTCTGGATCTCCAGGGCTCTTTTGGTACGCACCTCTTTCTTTACTAATACCATGCCCTGTGAACTTTTGACACTTGGCCTGCCCTGAATTCTCAATTTCATCTTCTTAGCTCAGCAATAAACCTCTCAGTTTTGACTGGTTCCCTCTCCCTGTGCTAAAGTCTGGAAACGCATTCCAGGAAATAAACTGGGACAATCCCAGGGTTCAACTCATTTGTTTTCCCTCTCTCAGGCATCCCTGTCCTACATTGCTTGCTGCCCAATGTCTGAAAATCATTCTTTCTTATATTTTCACCAGGTTATCAGTTGTTTTTATTGGGAAGGTAAACCTGGGCCCTGTTACTCCAATTTGGCCTGACGCAGAAGTTCCCATATACTTATGATGATGCCAAATTAAGCAAGGTGCTATGGGAAAAAAAATAAGTAGACTAATGGGCTGTTCTATGGAGCCTCTTCTCAGCCACTTTTTGTAACCTGGCTTCTTTTTCTTCTTTTAGTTTGTAAGCAACATATAAAACATGGGACAGTGGGGCTAGGTAAGGTACAGTTTCTGGCGAACAGAATTGGGGCAGTACTGCCGGATGTATATCGTGACAGAGGACAGAATCTGGAAGAAAGACAAGTAAAAGCTGGGCCAACCACAGGGAATTTGGAAGCTTGGTTCTAGGAATGAGTTTCAGGTACACCAGAAAGCTGAGTGGTCAATGTGCCCCCAAGCAGCCAGCTATGCGAGCATTTGTTTGTGTCCGCATTCTACTCTCCAACCCAGGGGGTTTTGAACACCATTTTCTAGTCATAGTAGGTACGCTCCTCCCTCACTTCTAAACAACTCCATCCCTATAATTACATCATATGTAACCTAACTCACATAAGACCACTTGAAAGAAAGAATCAGGCCAGGCGCAGTGGCTTATGCCTGTAATCCCAGCACTTTGGGAGGCTGAGGCGTGCAGATCACTTGAGGTTAGGAGTTCGAGACCAGCCTAGCTAACATGGCGAAAATCTGTCTCTACTAAAAATACAAAAATTAGGCATGGTGGCAGGTGCCTGTGGTCCTAGCTACTAAGGTGACTGAGGAAGGAGAATCGCTTGAACCCAGGAGGTGGAGGTTGCAGTAAGCTGAGATGACACTACTGCACTCTAGTCTGGGTGACAGAGACACTGTCTCAAAAAAAAAAAGAATGAAAAGAGACTTCAACTAAAGTCTGGCACTAAACAACATGAGTGCTTTCTGCGTATATTAGTTTCCTAGGGCTTCCATAACAAATTATCACAAACTGTGTTGCCTGAAACAACAGAAATGTATTCTCTCACAGCTCTGGAGGCCTGAAGTCTGAAATCCGGGTGTCAGCAGGACCACGCTGCCTCTCAAAGCTCCAGGGAAGAATCCTTCCTTGCTTCTTCCCAGGAGCTGGCGGTTGCTGGGAATCCCTGGCGTTCCTTAGCTTTGCAAGTGTCACTCCAATCTCAGCCTCTAGCATCACAGTCTTCTTCTCTATGTGTATCCTCTGTGTCTTTGTGTCTGAATCTCCCTTTGCTTCTTTTTATAGAAACACCAGTGATTGAACCTAGAGCCCACCCTAATCCAATACGACTTCATCACAACATGATTACATTTGCAAGACCCCAGATGAGGTCACATTCACAAGTACTGGGGCTGGAACCTAGGCATATTTCTTGGTGGAGGGGGGTACATAATATAACCCACTACAGGTAGTATGCCAAATATCTTTCTTTTACCCTCAATTCTATACTCCACCCTTCTCCACCATTCTCTCAGTCCCTGGAGGCTGACTTTTATGGGTGACATCATAGGCCCCCATGACCTCTGGCTTCTAGTTGTGTTTAGTGAATAAGAACCCCAGGAGCTGACTGGAATAACTGAGAAGACTGAAATCAGATAATTTATTGACCTGCTTCCCTCCTGTGAGGTGACTCCTAGTGTTGCTGTGAGCCATAACAGAAGGTCCTCGGGCTGCCTGCTGTATTTTTACTCTGTTTCCTTGTTCTAGAAAATTCTTCCTCTTGCCCTTTGGACAAGGATTGGGGATACAGCATGGCTCCCATTAGGTCCTGCAATCTATCTTGCAGTCTCTTTTTGTTATCAGGACCTTTATTAGCAAACCATCTAGAATTATCATAATGTGTGTGTGTGCCATCTGCTTTCTGTTGGGGCCCTGATATTTATCCACCATCAGGTGGGCTTCAGTTCTTCTAGAAAAGTGATTTTAAAAAGTGCTTGAAACTCATCTCATAGCACCAAGTGTAAAAGGAAAAGCAATTATTTTAATGAAAACCTTTATAGATAATACTATACACTGCTTCTTAAATGTATGCAGGAGAAATAGTATAAAATTAACTATATAGGAACTTTATTATACATATTAATTATATTATTTTCTGTCTACCTTTTATTTGTTTTATCAATACTTCAGATACTGGCTCTGAAATCTTACTTCCCTTGCTATTATATGTACTTCCAAATGTTTTATGTTTTTGTTTTTGTTTTTAACCTGACTCCTAGTTTATTACTAATGTACTTTGGTCTGAGAGATACAATCATCTGGTTTACAGGATTTCTGGTTACACTGCATATTAAATTGAGAATTTCAGGTGAAATCAGAGCCGATAAATGTTGAGTGAGTACAGACAAAATACATTTCTTTAAAGAAGATGTTTGCTAGAAGCTCTTCTAAATGCTTAGATGTGTTTTTCTCCCAGTGATCTGAGGTGGGCAGAAGTCTGATATTTGAATAAACATGTTCATTTTTTTGACTTGAAGTCAGTTTAATAATTACAAATAAGCCCATAGTCTGTAAGTGCTTCCTTATCCATATTATGCCTTGCTCAGTTTTCAGACTGGCCAGGAATTCCACACAAGGGAGGTGCTATCACTTTCCTATGCTTTTCACTTATTTCTTTATAGAACATAGACTGTACTTATCTTAAATAGAAATGCACCCAATGTAGTAGAGGTAAATATGAACAGCTCATGGGTTTTTGGAGTCATCAACCCCACCCCTTTGGTCATTATCCATGACAGATTTTATACATGGAGGCTAGATGAATTTATTTGCATTTATTTTTAATGTTTTATGCTACAGAACTTTAAAAAATATACTTAAAAGATCAGTTAATATATTTTTCTTTTTCTAAAAAAAGAAAAGAAGAAAAACGAGATACATGTGCAGAACGTGCAGATTTGTTACACAGGTATATATGTGCCATGGTGGTTTACTGCACCCATTGGCCCATTCTCTAAGTTTCCTCCCCTCACCCCTCACCCCTCACCCTCCAACAGGCCCTAGTGTGTGATGTTCCCCTCTCTGTGTCCGTGTGTTTTCTATGTTCAATTCCCACATATGAGTGAGAACATGTGGTGTTTGGTTTTCTGTTCCTGTGTTAGTTTGCTGAGGATGATGGATTCCAGCTTCATCCACGTCCCTGCAAAGGACATGATCTCATTCCTTTTGATGGCTGAATAGTATTCCATGGTGTATATGTACCACATTTTATTTATCCAGTCTATCACTGATGGGCATTTGGGTTGGTTCCATGCCTTTGCTATTGTAAACAGTGCTGTAGTAAACATATGCAGCATGCATCTTTATAGTAGAATGATTTGTAGTCCTTTGAGTGCATATCCAGGAATGGGATTGCTGGGTCAAATGGTATTTCTGGTTCTAGATCCTTGAGGATTTGCTATGCTGTCTTCAACAATGGTTGAACTAATTTATATTCCTACCAACAGCGTAAAAGTGCTTCTTTATCTCCACAGCCTCACCAGCATCTATTGTTTCCTGACTCTTTAATAATTGCCATTCTGACTGGTGTCAGATGGTATCTCATCGTGGTTTTGATTTGCATTTCTCTGATGATCAGTGATGCTGAGCTTTTTTTCATGTTTGTTGGTTGTGTAAATGTCTTCTTTTGAAGAAGTGTCTGTTCATATTCTTTGCCCACTTTTTGATGGGATTGCTTGTTTTTTTTCTTTTAAGTATGTTTAAGTTCCTTGTAAATTCTGGATATTAGCCCTTTGTCAGATGGGTAGATTGCAAAGCTTTTCTCCCATTTTGTAGTGTGCCTGTTCACTTAGATGATAGTTTCTTTTGCTGTGCAGAAGCTCCTTAGTTTAATTAGATCCCATTTGTCCATTTTGGCTTTTGTTGCAATTAACAGAAAATAATGGAATTTTAGAACTGGAAAAAAACTTAGTGACCATTAAAAGTAATTGCAATGATTTTACAATAAAATAAATAAAGCTTTGGAAAGGTAGGAGCCCTGCTCTAGGAACAGTGGCTGGTCACCTAGCCAGGAGCACATCCTGGGTCTCTGGAACCCTAGTCCAAAGCAGAACAGTCATCTCAGAAACTAATTCACCCTTCCGGTAAAGATGGCATTGTCCTCTGAAGTTTTTCAAAAAATATTGTTTAGTGTGAAACTCTATTCATTTCTCTCTTCAACTCTCCCTGCAGAATGTGATTACACAGCTTGTAGAGAAGACGTAAAGCTGGGATGCATGTGAACAGACCCTAGCTGCACAACGCCTAGCAGATAATAAGTTGATTTTATTATATGAGAAGTAAAACTGCCAAAATAATAGCAATCAGCAGCAACGTTGCAATGCTAAGGCAAAGCCTCTAAAGCTCTTATGCTATTATAAACTGCCCATAGTTCCAGCTAATCAACTAATTGTTCATACCAGGTTCTTACGGTATTTAATTTACCTGTCATAGCAACAACCTAAAAACAAGGGTAGTCCTTACATATGGCTCCCATTTCGTATATATCAATTCTTCTAAACAACTTTATTCTTATTTATTTTTGCTTCATTATTATCCCAAGTATGAATTTAAGGCCAGGACACTTTAAAGAAACTCACATAGTTGTGCAACCAGGTCTTTTATATCTGCCAACCAGAAAGTAATGATTCATATAATCTACTTGGCTACTTTGAAAAGAGATAACACCTCAGGACTTCAGAACTCATGTTTTTTAATGTAAAAACAAATATTAAATGTCAATGGTATGGGGTAAGATGATGCTAAAATACGACTATCTAAAAATCATAAAGAAAATTCTCCATGAGATTAGGATTTAACAGCCTCTGGGAGAGTTTATATGTTAAATTTTTACCAGTTATTCAACACTCCCACATACACATTTCTTCAAAGTTGTGTATTAGGCCTAGAGCTGATGATACATTGTATCGCTCAAGTGGCTTTGAGCAGTGAATGTTTTCGCAAATCTCTAAAGTTGTACTTTTTTTTTTTTTTTTTTAAGACTAGAAGATTCTGGTTCAATTTGTACATTTTGCTGGGCACATATGGGACCATCAACAAATAGTTGATGAATGAATGAAAATTGTATTAAATAAGCGAGAGCTAAGCTATTTTCATCAATTACATTTTTGGACCTTGCAGGCGACAGTCCTGGCTTTTCTCACAAGCTGTGATGAATATCATTCCCTTTCTCCACCAGATGCCTCCTTTGCCCTTCTCCACTTCACCTCTGTCCCAGGAGGTCAGCTTCAGGACTCCACCAAGGATTCACTTGCCCCTCAGCTTCTGTTTACCTTCAGCCAAGAGGAGGCACCAGCAGAGATGGAAGGTGGAGGAGGGAGAAGCCCAGGTGTGCATTTTTCTGCTCTCTCCCTGCCCTCCCTGCTGGGCTGCTGTGGTTGTTTCATTTACCAACTGCCACAGCTCTTGCCAGGTGGTCTTTTCTGGAGCCTGGTAACTGGTTCCTTTTTTTGTCCCTCTAGACCGAGGGGTAGTGACAGCTCTTGTATCCTCCAGTCCTGGAGGACTGCATTATCCTTTACTGTCCAAGCCTTTGCAAACAGTCCTTTTAGTAAATGCTCCTTAATTTCTCAGCTTGAGTAAACCATCTGTTTCCTCCCAGGACTCTTACTGGTACACAAAAGTTTTAAGAAACTGCATATCTGCCATATACTGAAGTAAAATATGAGAAGATGAAACTAACCCCACCCATGAGAAAGGAAAGTGGCGCTCGTTTGTGATAGGTGACCTGACACTTTCAGGTCAATCTGATGAGGTTTCCTATAGCTGACCGGGGATAATCCATCCCCCTATCATGATCATGTGGAGGTTTTGTGTCAGGCACTGGGAGGGTGCAGGAAGATTATTAGAGATAATTCCTATTTCAAGGAGTTTCCAGTCTAGTTGGTGGATAAAGCTCACACTATAATCAGTGCAAGACAGGGTGTAGGTAAATGTCAGATGGGATGGCCTTGACACAGTGATTCTTATTTCTCCAGGTCAATTTAGGTACAGGGGTGAAGGGCAGGGGCATAGGTGAGTGGAGGACACACCAAAGTCCCTACATTCTAGATTCAAATTTTGGCTTTGCTGTTTCCTGGTTATGCGACCAAGGACAAGGCATTCTTTCCCTCTGGGGCTCAGTTTGTTTATTCATGAAACGGACATGCTAATGCTGATACCTATCACTCAGAATTATTATAGGAATTACACAAAAACATCCATGTAATGAATTTAACATAATGTTTGACCCCTAGGAAGAACTCAATACATGCTAGTTGTTGTTATAAGTAAGACATGGTAGAAGCAGGCAGGGTGAGTTAGCTTGCAGCCTAGAAGTAGGAACTACAGAAAATTACAGAAAAGCATTTAATAGAATATTCTGTTGCTACATTCAATATGATGATGATACTTCCACCAGACTTAAGATGTGCGTGTACTCTTTAATTGCAAAAAAGACAATGAACTAGAACTCCTATATAATTGGGTGGATCTTCAGAAGACCAAGGGAAGGCACATGTGAGGAAGGACAGGCTCAATATCAGGGGCCATCTAAGAAGGTAAAACATACAACAAGGTCACATGACTGTTGAGGGCAGGAAATCCAGGCCTCACCCTCAGGAGTCCATGTTCCCACTGAGTCAACTTATGTGAATCAGACAGAGCTGGAGTGCAACGAAGGAAAAGAGAATGTCTTCCAATGTCTAACTTTTTCCTGATGAATCACAGATACACTGGAAAAATCTATTTCACTTGCTCTGATTTCTGTGCAAATTGTAAATAACTCAATTCTCATATTGCCCTTTCCAAGCAAGATGTAGAAATTGCAATTTCTGAAAGGCCCTGCCAATTATCTTGCTAGTATATTTGTGTGCATCTTGATTGTAAGATGCAAACCAGTTTTAGAAACATTCGAACTTGAAAAAATGTCTGCTGTTGAGTTGAGAGCAAATAATGCCGGATGTAGAACAAATGTGGACACAGCTCTTGCAAAGTGCCACCACCCTTCATGAGGACTGCTGACAATTTTTTAGCTTTTGCATATTTAGACAATAACTATACAAGATGACATAGAAACAGATGTTATAGAAGGTTAACATTTTTCTGTATATATATTTAAAGATCCTGGGGGTGATTTTTAAATCCCTTATCTCAGGAACATAAATAACTCAATAAGAAAAACACCAAATAACCCCATTTAAAAGTGGGCGAAGGATATGAACAAACACTTCTCAAAAGAAGACAAACTAGTGACCAAGAAAGATATGAAAAAAATGTTCAACGTCAGTCATCATCAGAACAATGCAAATTAAAACCACAATGAGATATCATCTTACACCAGACAGAATGGCTATTAGCAAAAAGTCAAAAAATAACAGATGCTGGCAAAGTTGTAGAAAGAGGAGAATGCTTATACCCTATTAGTGGGAATATAAATTAGTTCAGCCCCTGTGAAAATCAGCTCAGAGATTTCCCAAAGAACTTAAAACAGAATTACCATTTGACCTAGCAATCCCTTTTTAAATGTTCAATGTGGAAGGGAAGAAAACAAAATCTGGAGCCATATTGCCTGTGTTCAAGGTCTTTATTACTTATGTGAACCCTTGAGCTACAAGTGTCTCAGTTTCCTTATCCGTAAAATGCAGATAATAATGGTATCTACCTCATGAGGTTGTTGGGAGCATGACACATAGTAAGTACGTGAGTGTATGAGTAATTCCTTGCTCATTGACTGTTTTCCATCTTCAAAGACTTTAAGTTATAAGAGAACAAGGATCTTGTCATGCCCTGTTCAATACGCCATCCGCAGGTCCTAGAGTAATGTCTTGCATACAGTAGGTGCTCAATAACTACTTATTAAATAATTGACCACATGCGCTTATATAAATAAATAAATGAACAAACCATCATTTTCTAATTGCACGGTGAACAATTCAACATCAATTAGCAAAGAGAAAGATCTATTATGACACTGAAAACTAAAATTCACTGCAACTTCTAGGAAGCTGCTTTCTCAGGTAACTGTTTGAAAAGCAATATTTTCCACTAGAATATGCGATTTGCTTTCAAAGAAAGAGCTAGAAACACTGTTTCCTCCACCAGTTGATCTGGAACATGGCCCTGCCAAGCCTAAACTGCTCTCAGGGGACCCTGTGCTGCTTGAAGGAGCTGCCAGATGTGGCTTGCTTGTGAAATACACAAGCACAATGTCTCAAAGAGGGACTGAAATGCTTAATGATTACGCAAAAGCCAGCCAAGCCCACAGAGGTAGACAGCTTAGTCACTGTTTCTTTTAAGCTATGCTTTTTAATAGATAGCAAGATACCCTGCCAGCAGCCCATGATGCTGGTTTGCTGGGTGGACGAGTTACTGCATCTGGCCTAAAGTTTAACAGCACAAGTCCTTCAGTGACTGAATTAGGCAAGCTTATGATTAACCATTTTTGCCATTTAATTAGCTGTTTTATATGTGTATTTCCTCCCAAGTCTTATGTTCAATGTGACATTTGGTTTATCGCACACTAGTTTCAGAAGTAAGCCTGAAAAAGAATCTTACTGTCTCCGGAGGCCTGAATAGCACATCTGTTTATATGTGAATCTGCTGCAGAACCCCCAACACGGAAACCAGGTGACATTCAGGGAGCTCAAAGCAGGAAAACATTCAGAAGCATTTATTCTGGGAAAGGACAGAGGGTTTATAAATCTCATCCTGAAAATATATAACCAAAAGCCTAGTGCATCACCATTTTATCTTCTTTAAGATTCTACTTTCGTGAACTCACATAATCACTTTCAATCACATATGAGCATCTCACAGCATGTCATTCTTTTCTCACAGGAAAATAAAATTTGATTTTGATCCTTCAAAATCTGCCTCTGATTTACTACTAGCTTTGTGTGGCACTAATTCTCATGATATTTTCACATTACAGTTTAAATAAATAGAATAACGATCAATGGTAATGCAAGAGGAGAACCTTAATGTATAGAAAACATTTGGCTATACACACACACACATATACCCTGTGACTCGCTAGGGTTAGCCATGTGAGAGAAAATGGAACTACTACTGGAACAGAAATAACTTATAGTAAAAATTTTCAGCCAGTTAAAATAAATAGGATAGACCAGGCACGTTGGGATCCCAGCATAGCAATTTATAAATAGGATCCCCACACTTTGGGAGGCTGACGTGGGAAGATCACCTCAGATCAGAAGTTCAAGACCAGCCTGGACAACATGGCAAAACCCTCTCTACAAAAAATACAAAAATTAGCCGGGCATGGTGGCACATGCCTGTGGACCCAGGTACTCGGGAGGCTGAGGTGGGAGGATTGCTTGAGCCTGGGAAGTCGAGGCTGCAGTGAGCCAAGATCACGTGACTGCACTCCAGGTTGGGCAACAAAGTGAAACCTTGTCTCAAAAAAATGATAAATAAATAAACAGATAAATAAATAAATAGGATAGACTGCTGTCTCAAATAACTTTCTCTAAACAGAGAGGAAGAGAGATAAAGATTGAAGGAAGGAAAAGAGGGAGGAAGAAAAGAGGGAGGAAGGGAGGCAAGCAGGTAATAATTTTCCAGACACTTTATTTATTTATTTATTTTTGAGACAGAATCTTGCTCTGTCACCCAGGCTGGAGTGCAATGGCGCTATCTCCACTCACTGCAACCTCCACCTCCCAGGTTCAAGCAATTCTCCTGCCTCAGCCTCCTGAGTAGCTGGGAGTACAGGTGCTTGCCACCACGCCCCGCTAATTTTTATATTTTTAGTAGAGATGGGGCTTCACCATATTGGTCAGGCTGGTCTTGAACTCCTGACCTCAGGTGATCCACTCGCCTCGCCCTCCCAAAGTGCTGGAATTACAGGCGTCAGCCACTGCTCCGGGCCTATCTTTGAAACCGGATTAATGCACATTTCACATGGAAATATAGACAGCATTCTCTATCATTCTTAGCATGGTCATCATTTTCATAAGAGATGTGTATTAATCCTGTTTCAAAGACAAGAAACTCAAGTATTAGACTTTTCTTGACTTCTGTTGCCTCCTTTTGTATGCAGAGAAATTAAGTGGCTACACTTCTGCCCCTGTATTTTTTTTTTTCCCAGCCCCCTCCACCCATCCTGCTCCTGGGTGGGAGAACTGACTGAATCTAATTGAGGAACAGAGAGGAGATACTGAGCCTGTGTAGATGCCTCTTCTTCCTTCTTTTTCCTGAGGACCAATGCACCTGAGCTGATTTTCACAGCTGCTTTGCCAGGTGCAGTGTCTGCCTCAGTACGGGGAGGTCTGCCTAGATCTAGGACCACAGTGATGGGGTGTGGGTAAGTACGCACGTTCTGAAACCCAGTATGAGAAAGTTTATTGGCCTTCATATAGAAGCCAAATTCTCTTTGACTCAGAATATAGGTGCTGTTTTGACACCCATTTGCTTTACTACTTTGCCTCAAATCTCAGCTGATCAAATGTCCTGCAGAAAAGAGGAGTATTATTTTATTGGGTCTGTTTGGATCCCAAACCCTAAACTTGTAGAAATTCATTTACTTGCTTAAGGCCACAGAGCTGGAAAGAGACAGGAACAATAAACGAATCCAGTCTGTCTACACTCACTCAGGGTGTGTTCCACTTCTTCCCTCCATCATTACAGAAGAGCAGCACCTCATTCTGAGATGGCAAGTTCTGAAGGATGATTAAGGGCTTAGAGGAAACTGATGCCTCTGCCTTTGGAACACAGAGCACAGCCTAACAGTGAACTTCATTAAGCAGCAAATCACTCAGGAAAGTCTTTCAAAAGCTTGGAAATGTGTTAAACAAGTTGGAAAAGTCCAGAGACAGTCAAAAGAGACTGATCCTTGCAGAATGCAGACAGGAGGTGGGTTGAGGGAGGAAGGCAGAACTTTGTATGTATCAGCCCTTAATATATCTACAATTTCTTTCATATCTCTCCATTAGAATGAAGCTCCGGGAGTTTTATTTCTGGATGCCTCTCTAGCGCCTAACCCAGGGCCTGGCACTGACTTAGTAAATATTTTTTGATCAGGTGCATGCCTATGTATGCTGAAAGAGAAGAAGGAAAGCAAGAAATTGCCAGCCTTTCTAAGTTTTTCCTTATCTTTTTCCTTCTTCTTCTACTGATATTGCTGCTGTTTTTCCTCCTCCTCCTCTTCCTCCTCCTTCTCCTTCTTTCCCTAACCATCTTCCTTCTGTCTCACTTCCTGTCCTCCTTCTCCACCTTCTTCTTCCACATTTCTAAGTAATATGAACACTTTTAGGACTACAAATTTGGGATATTTCACCTCAAAAATATTTTCTGTTCTGTACCATGGAAAAAACAGGCCAAGTTTCCAGATCTCTCAAAATAATGCTATTTTGGCTATTGGATTTTTTAAAGTTTTCTCTAAGTAAATCTACTTTTAAAAATTTCTAAAATTTAAGAATATTTATAAATTCTTTATTTTTTCCATAACAGCTAATGCCACATTCTAGTTTAACAGCATTTGCAAATTTCAGTAACGTCTTCCTGCTCCCTTGTTCAGACTTAGAAACAGTGTCATAAAGGAGACTGGACATAGGCCTGTTACTGAGGTGCAATTGAATCATCTGCACCACTTTTCTTTTCCATACAGATTATTTGCAAACTTTTATAATCTTAGAGTAGGAGAAAAAGTGCTGGAGACATGAGATTTGGAGGCAAGAAGCAAGGTGTGGTCCCAGCTCACTATGGTCCTACTGTCTGACTTTGAACATTTCCTTGAGTTCTCTGTGTCTGATTTTGCTCAGGACAAATAAGGTGACCTTAAGGTCACTACTTCTAAATAGTCTGATTCTACTACTCTCATTTTGTCACAATTTCAGTATCATCTTTACATCTTCCTCTTACAGTATAAAAGCATTTAAAAATCCTGCATTTTCTTCTTATAGACAAGACTCAACACTCACTTCCACACCTCATTTTCATAATCAGACTATTTCATTTGTTCTTTGGTCATTCTGGTAGTTAAACTGTAGTTTCCTTTGTTCAGTCTCCAAGATTTTCATCAACTTTCCTCTAATTACTTTAAAAAGTAAAGACAGGTATCTTGGTTTCCCATTGCTGCCACCACAAATTACCCAAAACTCAGTGGGTTAAAACCACACAGATTTGTTCTCTTTCAGTTCTGGAGGTCCGACACCTGAAATCAGTTTCACTGGGTTAGAGTCAAGGTGTCAGCAAGGCTGGTTACGCCTGGGAGCTCCAGGGGGAGAAACTGTTTCCTTGCCTTTTTTAGCTTTTAGTGGTCACCTGTATTTTGTGACTTGCAACCCCTTCTTCCTTCTTCCAACACATCTCTCCATCTCTGCGTCTGTCACTCCATCACCCTATCCTGTATGTAGTCAAATCCCCTTCTGTCTCTTCTTACAAAGATGCCTATGATCACTTTAGGGCCCACCCAGATAATCCAGGACCATCTCCCCATCTCAAAACCCCTCATTTAAACACAGCTGCAAAGTTCTCTTTGCCATATAAGGATGTAGACATCTTTTGGGGGCCATTATCCAGCCTACCACAGTGGGACTCTCTCACCATTTGGAGCACAGAGTTCTCATTTTAAAAAGTCTTTCCTGGGGCACTTGTACACACATGTTTATAGCAGCACAATCTGCAACTGCAAAAATATGGAACCAGCCTAAATGCCCATCAATCAATGAGTGGATAAAGAAAATGTGTTATATATACTTCATGGAATACTACTCAGTCATAAAAAGGAATGAAATAATGGCACTCACGCCAACCTGGATGGAACTGGAGACCATTATTCTAAGTGAAGTAACTCAGGAATGGAAAACCAAACATTGCACGTTCTCATTGACATGTGGGAGCTAAGCTAAGAGGATGCAAAGGCATAAGAATGATACAATGGACTTTGGGGACTCGGGGGGAAGGCTAGGAGTGGAGTGAAGGACAAAAGACTACACATTGGGTACAGCGTACACCGCTTGGGTGACAGGTGCACCAAAATCTCAGAAATCACCACTAAAGAACTTATTGACGTAACCAAACACCATCTGTTCCCACTATTAAAATAAAATAAAAGTCTTTCTTGGTTTACCTTACAATATGCATCAAAACTAGGTTTTGTTTTGGTTTAAGTATTATGTCACCCTTTCCTTTGTTTCTAGGTAGTGTGCCTAGTTCTGGATAGGTTTTCCTTTACCTTATTTCAGGCTGCCATGTTCCTTAGCAACATTTTCTGTCATTAAAATCATCCCCCTTATAATCTTCAAGATCTGCTGAATTCTGATGTTCTCCACTCTCGAGTCAAGGACATTAAAAAGAAAATTGTTTTTCTATGCTCACTACACTTCTGATACCAAACGTGTGGATTTTCCACACCCAGGAGTTCTCTCATTCTCTGTAGACACCAACTGGATGACCTACAATTTAGTTTCATTCTAACACTAACTACCTGAGTTAGCGCAGACCCCACAGGTTAAGTGCTCAGTCCCCCAAGACTGTTCCCACTTCAGATGCCAATTCCAAGGAGAGGGTCCCTAGGTCACCCAGACTTAGGTCTGACTTAATCATTTCTCACTACCAAATGAGAATTCCCATAACCCCCTTCTCAGGTTAGATAATTTGCTATAACAGCTCTCAGAACTCAGGGAAACTCTTTACTAACATTTACTGATTTATTAGAAAAGATATTGTAAAGGATACAAATGAATGGTCAGATGAGGAGGTATGGAGGTCAAGGTATGAGAGCAGGTGCGGAAATTTTATACCCTTTCTGGTATAAAATTTCTGGTACTTCCACTTGTTCACCAACCTGGAAGCTCTCTGAACCCCTTCTTTTAGGGTTTCTACAGAGGTTCCATTATGCAGGCATGATTGACTAAATTATTGGCCATTGGTGATAGAACTCCATCTCCAGCCACTCTCTGCTCCCAGGAGGCTGGTGGTGGGGAATAGGGGGTGGGGTGAAATTTCTAATACTCTCATCACATGGCTGGTTCCTCTGGCAACCCCAACTCCCATCCTGAAGCTATCTAGGAGCCCCAGCCACCAATCATCCATTAGCACACAAAAAGAGACATTTATCACTACTAGGATTCCAAGGGTCTTACAAGCTCTTGTGTCAGGAACAAGAGATAAAGAACAAATATATATTTCTTATTATGTCACAAGTCCACACAGTCACAACCTGGCAAACAGCACTGTTTTGCTAATAATGTTAGGAGTAGTTAACTATGAACCAAGTTCATGGGGCTTCTGAAAAGACAATGGGCGCTTACCTGCAACCAAATAGCCAGGGGGGTGCATGTGCTCATCACTGAACACCCTCCCAGAAGAAGTTCACAGGCCTGCACAAAGAGCAGTATGCTCAGCCTCCATCTCAAAGTATCACACATTTTGAACAGAGGCTATTTGAGCCTTCTACTGATTGTATTCTCATTTTCCTGGGAAAGCTTAAGAAACATTTGATAAAGCTTAAGAAATATGGCCTTGCATTGGCCCTAAAATATCAGTACAAGAGCGGATAGGCAATACTACACCATGAGAGAAGGAAGTGACAACAATGTGCTTGAATCTTAAGCTAAATTATTCAAGCAGATGGAGTCAGGAAAACACAAGTGCTCTCTCTGATGGAATCTGCTCACTGGATCGGAAAATAGGACTTCAAGGAGCCCACAGTTGTCTGTTCTGAGCTCCAGCTGCAGGAAAGAAGTGTTCTGTGTCCCTGACCCAATCCCTAAGAGAAATCATTCTTTTTCTATTGGGTATAGAAATCTCAACATATGCACTCCACTAGTGACAAATTTGCCAGTTGTTGAAATGGTTCTATATAAAGAGAGTGATGTTTTGACTTTAAAACAGACAAAAGTTTAATATAAGCTGTGTATTAGTCCATTTTCACACGGCTATGAAGAAACACCTGAGACCGGGTAATTTATAAAGAAAAAGAGGTTTAATGGACTGACAGTTCCACATGGCTCAGGAGGCCTCACAATCATGGCAGAAGGCAAAGGAGGAACAAAGGCATGTCTTACATGGTGGCAGGCAAGAGAGCATGCGCAGGGCAACTGCTTTTTATAAAACCGTGAGACTTATTCACTATCACAAGAACAGCATATGTAAAACCCTCCCCCATTATTCAGTTACCTCTCACTAAGTCCCTTCCACAATACATGAGGATTATGAGAACTACAGTTCAACATGAGATTTGGGTGGGGACAGAGGCAGCCCATATCAGCTGAAACTAGGTTCCCGTCATAGGAGAACTCTGTCCATTAGAACTATCAGTGGACTGACTGGGCCATCTTGAGATAGAAAAGTTTCTGTCACTGACTCTTCAATAGGAGGTCAGACAACTACATCTCAGAGTGTGGCAGAGGGGATTTATGTTATAAATAGAGAGATGAAAGAGAGAATTAGCCTTAACGTCTTCAAAGAGTCTTATAAGCTTGGTATTTAATCAATCATTCTAAGGCCAAGTCTAATGTGATCTGATGACTCACCTCAAGACATTAACCTGAAAGACCTCAAGGAGACCAGCGAATTCTGTATCCACCCAAAATGCTCAGGTTGCCTTCAAAACAAAATTTTATCATTCTAGAAACAGAATACACTTTAATCAATCTAGCCAGTCAGGGACCTTCCCAAAAGAAAGGACAGATAAAGCTAAAAGTGGATGACCAGAGACTAAAACAAAAATGTCCGATATCTACCTCTGAAGCTGGATCTCCATGGTCCCAAATGAAACCCTACAAAAGGGCATCTAGTCCTTCTCCTTTCACCTGAGTCTTCCTTAAGGTGTGCTGGGCAGAAAAACAAAACAAAACAAAACAAAAAACTAAGAGTCACTGTGTTGCTGAAGCCAGGTCAAAGCTGAGGACCTTTTGTCCTTGAGTAACTTGGTGTGGAGCACTGGATCAATGACCTCAGAGTACACATGACAAAAGCTCTTTAAGTCACCCATTCTGGAATCTTCTCTTGGAGGACCAACCCTAGGATTGGTGTTTCTTGGAAGCCCTCTCTTTCTTGATTGTGCCCTGTAAAAATTGTGTCTGAGATGTCAACAAGCTTGAGCAAGTGCTCTGTCCTAGAGAAGGCCAGGAAGGAAGGAACTAGGTGGTAAAGGAGAAAGGTGGCATGGGGCAGAATTCTCTAGATTCAAGTCAGCTCTCTTTGGGTAGCACCGAAAGAATAGGGTTTGGAACCAAAACCTTTTGTTCATGAACATTGTCATCTTCTCTCAGAGGATATGACAGTGCCTGCACACTTGGCATGTATGAATGACTATTGTTGAATGAATGAATGAATCAGTAAATGAATCTGCATAGCAAATTTTTTTTTTTTTTTCTGAGACAGAGTCTCGCTTTGTCACCCAGGCTGGAGTGCAGTGGCACAATATCGACTCACTGCAATCTCTGCCTCACAGGCTCAAGCAATTCTCCTTCCACAGCCTCCCGAATAGCTGAGATTACAGACACACGCCACTGCACCTAGCTAATTTTTGTGTTTAGTAGAGACGGGGTTTTACCATGTTGCCCAGGCTGGTCTTGAACTCCTGACCTCAGGTGATCCATTCACCTCAGCCTCCCAAAGTGCTGGGATTACAGGTGTGAGCCACCGCACCCAGTCGATGATTAGGGGCTTAGAGGAGGAATAGAGATTTAGTGGGGTGGGGGTTGGTTGCAGCCAAGAGAAATAAATAACTTTGAAAAAAAATGACCCTAGCTTCAAACATGCACGCCTAACACTTGACATTTGCCACCTTCCTTATTAGAGACTCTCAGATTCCTCTCTGATGAAATAAGCCATCAGACAGACCCAAACCAATGACAACAGACACTGAATGTAGGACTGGAGGTTGGGAAGTGGGGGAGTCATTTCCATTTCTTTCAGCATCTCAGACTGACAATGAGTCATCTGTACCTGCGACAAATGCCTGTCCACATGACCCTGATACAGCCTGTGTTATCTTTCTTTCCTCATCAGAGACCTGGCTTCCCCATGTGCTTGTTTAAGCCTTGTATGGGGAGACATCTAATTAGGCTTAGGGACTCGGCTCTGACTCTGTAGCAGCCCTGGAGGAGCAAAGACAACTGTCTTGGCATCTGCTATCAGCAGACTTGCTCTCTGGATGATTTACTGGGGAGGAAAAAGGGGGGCTGTTATTGTCACTTATTCTCTATATATGTTAATTCTTAAAGATCACACTATTGCCACTATCTATGGGTATGAAATTATTCATGGTCCATCCAGTGCTGCGTACATGCTGGATTTGGCTGTATTTGTCTTAGCAGGAGCTGGGAACAGCCTGATGCTGACAGCAGGTCTATGACAGCGCAAGGTTCACAGTAGCCTTCCTACTGGAGCTACCGTGGGAACGGTGACATTCCCAAGGGGTCTCAGCTGTGACCCAGCACTGGTGCAGACAGCATGCAAAGGTTATCACGGCTAAAAACAGCTTCCTGAAAGGACAGGTCAAGCATCAGTTATGCCTCATTCTCAGAACAAGATCCACTTGTGACTAGTGGTTTCAACGTTTATTTTTCACATGGAGATGAGCCAATTTCTCATTTGCCTCTTGTTTTGTTTGTTTTGCTTTGTTTTCTCTAAGAATGGTGGGATAAGGGTAAGACACAGTGGCTCATGCCTGTTATCCCAGCACTTTGGGAGGCTAAGACAGGAAGATCACTTGACTGAGGTCAGGAGTTTGAGACCAACCTGGGGAATGAAGCAAGACCCTATCTCTTAAAAAAAAAAAAAAAAAAAAAGTCCTAGCTACTCTGGATGCTGACATGGGAGGATCGATTGAGCCAGGACTTTGAGGTTGCAGTGAGCCATAATCGCACCACTGCACTTCAGCCTGGGTGACAGAGAAAGATCCTGTCTCTTAAAAAATAAAATAAAATAAAATAATGGGATAAAAAATGTCTTGCCTTTTCATTGTAAGCATGAATCCTATTTAAATGCATCTAAGCTAAAACTGGTCTTGTTCATTACATGCATCTCTCTATACGAACATACATAATACATCCCAGAAACCCTTAAGCAAAGTACTCAAGTGATCCAACCTCTCTAAAGGGAAGACAGAGGGTCACAGGCCCTTCACAGCTTTAGGCATTGAGATTGCTTCCTCATCTTCCCTCGCTGGTCATACTTAGCACATAGGATGTGCTGTGGGAGCGAGAACCAGACATCATTTGTCAGTGACAGCTGTGTGGACAGCTGGGGAGAGCCCTGTGTTACCTCCTTGGAACTCTCCGGCTGGCTCTTTTGCATTGACCTTTCATATTGCCTGCAGCACACTAGCTCTGGGAAATGACATCTCCAAACTAAAACTCTAGTCATTTTTCACTTGTACAGTCAGAGTTCTTTCTCCAGATCTCCGATCTGTTATTGCATCTCACCACCTCCTCCTCTGTGGCCACTGCCCCCACATCAGTCCAGAATCTCCACTTCCTTCTTCCACTGCCCTCTTTTCACAAGACGCAAGGCTTGCTGCCAAGTATTCACAGAACAAGCAATCTGAGAATTTCAGAGTGAGAAATAAGAACCTAAGTATCCCCTTGTCTCAGATGCCCTACTGCCCTAGAAGTTCTCTGGACTGAAATGAGAGTGGTTACTTTTGAGTGAGGAACTGTGGTTTTGGAAACTGTAATTCAGCAAGACTTCCATTCTGAATATGGACTCAGTGAAAGGCTGTGTGCAATGCTGTCTTTATCTGAGTTTTCCTCTACCATTTCTTGTTGAATTTCGTCATGATAGCTACCAGAGTGTCATTAGCACACCAAAATGAAGTGGGAGCATAATAAGAAAATGTTAAAACATTAAAATGTTGGTGTAGTCCAACTGATATACAAATATATATTATATTATATTATATTATATTATATTATATTATATTAGAAGAAAAAAGGAGGGAAAGGAAAGGAAAGGGAAGGGAAGATGGAGGGAAGGAGGAAGGGAGGGAGGGAGAGAGGGAGGGAAGCAGGAAGGGAGGGAGGGAGAGAGGGAGGGAAGCAGGAAGGGAGGGAGGGAGGAAGGAGAGAAAGAAAACTAAGCCAAACCTTTTTGGTTTTTGTGTTTTTTTGAGACAGTCTCTCACTCTGTCACCAGGCTGGAGTACAATGGTGTGATCTCAGCTCACTGCAACCTCCAACTCCCTGTTTCAAGTGATTCTCCTGCCTCAGCCTCCTGAGTAGCTGGGATTATAGGCACACGCCACCATACCCAGCTAATTTTTGTATTTGTAGTAAAAACAGGGCTTCACCATATTAGCCAGGGTGGTCTTGATCTCTTAACCTCGTGATCCACCTGCCTCAGTCTCCCTAAGTGCTGGGATTATAGGCACAAGCCACTGTGCCCTGCCAGCCAAACATGTTTAATAAAATTTATCTGGGTGCCAGTATATGCAGGCTACATGAGTAAGAAACTCTCCAATCACCACTTCCACTAACCTTTACAAGGAAATACTTTCACATTTAGCGCTTGAAAGGTACTATGTATTTATTCTAATCTAGCCCTACCAGATCATTAAATAAACAAGCAAGCGACTGCAATTCAGTGAGATCCGCACTACCTCTAGTTGAAGAAGACATAAAGTGTTGTGAATGCACCAGGAAGGAAGAGACACATTGCCCGAGGTGGGATTGCAGAAAAGGAACAAACTGAGCCTGGCTGTGAAGGATGAGGAAGATTTGCTCAGAGCCAGAGTAAGAGAGGCAAAGCATGAACAATAAAGAGTACAAATTCAAATGTGGCCTTAACTTACCTTCTCAAAGCCATAGTTGAAATGAGGTTAGAGAATTTTACAGATGCGTCTGTGTCTGTTACTATAAATCTAGACAACTGAAAGTTCAGCTCACCCTCATTGGACATCAGTCAATCTAGAAGGCTGTTTTCAGTTTAATTTTTCCTTGGAATAGAGTAAGTGGACAATCCGACAGTATTAACCTAGACTGTGGCATATGCACCTGGAGGCTGAATATTTTAAAGTGACAGATAGAATATTGATAACTGGCAGCCAAGAAAGTGCCTAAAAGCCCATCCTTGCCATTCAGGCATTCTTCTGCATTGCCCTAGGCATTCTTTCCCTGCTTTTTCTATTCCTGATAGCATTTTACCATATCCAAATCTCTACAATATTAAAACAATTACAATAACAAAAAGCTTGTATGAAACATCCATGACTTCCCTACCCCCCCCCCCCCACATCTCCCTCACTGATAAACTCTTGTTTTCCCTTCTACATCTCAGCTCATGGCAACCGCTACAACTCCCTTTGCCAAGGTTGCTAAAGATCCAATTATGTCTAAATCCAAGGACCTCTTCTTTTTTCTTAGCTTCATGACCTCTCTGTAGCATTGACTGCTTGGTCTGTTTCTGAGCAATTTCATGTTTGTCACTTTCAACCTCCCCTTGATCTTTTTCTCTCTTCCTCACCCCTTTCTTCCTTCCTTTCTTTCCTCCTTTCTTTCTTTTCTTCCTTCTTCCCTTTTCTTTTCTCATTTCTTGTGGGGTTCTTTTTCTTCAGCCACAGGTTGGTTCTATAATTTCTTTTCTTCTCACTCTAAGCATTCTTGCAGGTAGATCTTATTTCTTCAATTAATCAATAAATCAAATTACTCTCAAACCTACATCTACCCACCCCAAATCTCCCTTGAGCATCCCAGAATCTACAAATGCCCACAGTCCTGCTCTACAGAGAGCTGGAAGTGAATGTTGTACATCAAGACTGGCAGCTTACCCAGCGGTGATTTCCTTCTTTGGGGGATGAACATAACTGAAAAGGAGAATCACCATGGACCTAAGCACTGGGGGTTGCACTGGTATTTACACTGTTCTTAAACCTGGGCTGGGGTGACAGAGGGGAGGGAGGATCAGTACTCTGCAGCATCCTGTTATGTGCATAGAGCCATGGGGGCTGCGTTAGAGCTGATGTTAAAATTTTGAACCAGCTCACCATGGTGGCTCACAGCTGTAATCACAGTGCTTTGGGAGGCCAAAGTGGGAGGATCACTTGAGGCCAGGAGTTTGAGACCAGCCTGCACAACACAACAAGATCCCCATCTCTACAAAAATTAAAACAATTAGCCAGTGTAGCAATGGGCACCTGTAATCCCAGCTACTCAGGAGGCTGAGGTGGGAGGACTGCTCGAGCCCAGGAATTGGAGGCTGCAGTGAGCTATGACTGTGCTACTACACTCCAGTCTGGGAAACAGAATGAGATCCTATCTTTTAAAAAGTATTCTAAACCAATGTCAAGGAAAAAGGTGGAAGTGTGCATGTTGACGACTGACCTCAGATGTGGCCCATCACACCCCCGTGTAGCCCTCTCTGTAAGCTGCACTCTGCCTCTAAAGGTGAGTTTCCTCCACGTGGAAGAGTCTTCCTCTGCCTGGAAGAATGACCAAGGCCCACTCATCCTTCCAATCTTGGCTTCTGTATCCCCTGTCTTGGACAGTCTTACTTGGCGGCCAGCCTAGGTTGAGTTTCCTCTCGTCTCACTTAGAACAGCATGGTAAGGCTGGGTCCCAAGGGCAGGGAATGCCTCTGTGTTTCTACAACATCCCTGGCACCTAGGAGCCACCTGGATCCAGGGAGGGTCCAGCGACATGCTGGTTATGTAGATGAAGGGCTGAATGAATAAGATCAGCCAGCCATGCCTTGCCTGTGTGAGGACAACAGGTAGAAGGAGCAGGAAGTAGTTCCCTGCTCTCCCCTAACCTCCAAAGAGACTCCCCCGTGGGACTGTCCACCTTCCCAGTGTGTAAAAACAGAATGAGAAAAGGGAGAGAACAGTCATGTATTTAATTAGTCTATTTGGAGAATCGGGCTGATGTTTTTTCTCTCTTAGAGTACATGACAATCAAGAGGGACAGTGCTGTTTTAGAAGCAGACATTTCCCCAGCAGCCTGCCTGGTGCCCCAACAACCCAGGATATTCTATAGCCTTTGGGAATCCCTCACTTACTCCTCCATTCTAGCCCCGGTCCTCTAATTCTATCATTCTTATTATACACTTGTCACTCCCCCTTGCTTTCATCCCCAAAAAACCCACAGGCCCCCACGCACGTTAATAAGGCAAGTTGTGGGGTGTGGAGGTAAGACGAAAAAGGAGAGCATCTTTTACTTTTTTTTTTTGGAACAGAAAAGCACTTAGTAAAAAACAGAAACAGAAATAAACAAAAAGAAAAAAAACGCGGCAAACTATGAGAGCCTTTGTTGCCAATATAAACTCAGGTACTTCATCGGCGGTCTGTGCTCTGGGATTGATTTAGTAATGACAACTTCTTTATCGCTGACCCAGAGAATCCCCAGAACTGCCCGTGCCCTGCAGTCTGGGAGGCTAATGCAGCCCCTGGGGGAATTCTGCTCAGGCAAAGCAAGGTCTCCATTAAGACTTTTGGCTGGCTGTCATGCGTCGCTGTAAACTCACAGGCTGTCTTAGTAAAGGACAGTTACCAGCAGGGTGACCTTTGTTCTTAAGGATAAATGAAGGAAAATAACCTGGTTTTTCTCCTGCTAGAGATGCTGTGTTGGGTGCTACACAGACAACTCAGAAGAGAAACTGACAGTCTGAGAAAAACTTGAGTGACAGACTAGCCGAAGCAAGCCTAGCCTGTGGCACTGCACTTACAAAGGACAGAGAAGTGAAGCTAAGATAGTTGTTAGCGTTGTGGTCCCCTCCTGCAGCCAGTGCCTAAATGCTTGCTCTCCATTTTCTCCCACTCTTACTCTGGTTCTCAAATTCTTTTTACAGGAATGTGTGTTTGATTCTTTCAATCTCATTGAAAGGCAAATGATTATTTTAATTCACACTGTCTTAAAATTTTACCTTTGAAACACACACAGAAACACAACACCATGGAATACTATGCAGCCATGAAAAAGAGTGAAATCATGTCTTTTGCAGCAACGTGGATGGAGCTTGAGGCCATTATTTTAAGTGAATTAACTGAGAAACAGAAAATCAAATACTGTGTGTGCTTACTTGTAAGGGGAGAGCTAAACAATGGGTACACACGGACAAAAGGTAACACAGACACTGGGGACTAAAAAGGGGAAAAAGTAGGAGATGGTTGAGGGTTGAAAAAGTACCTCTTGGGTACAATGTTCACTGTTCAGGTGATGGGTACGCCAAAAGCCCAGACTTTACCACTACACAATTACATAACAAACATGCACATATAACCCCAACCCCCCCCCCAAAAATATATATATATAAATGTTTTTTTTTTTTTTTTAAATGGAGCCCAAGATAACAACACTTACCTTTGAGCCTCCCAACTGTTCTTTTTGCTGCTTCCAGACTTTTAATGGACTATGTTAAATGCTCATTTAAATCTGAGTAGACAACAGCTCTAGAAGGCTCAGAATTGGAGGTCTAATCTACTGGAAACCTTTGCCTCAATGTCAATTTAGGTCAATGTGTTACTTCCCTCAAGGGCAATTGCACTTAAAGTTCTCCTCAAACCTGGGGAGCCAGGAGACTTTATTTTTGTTATTAGATGACAGTATCCAGGAACCACTAAATAGAAGAGGAGGAAGAGAAGGGGTGCATGTCAATGAACTACACCTCCTAGTAAGCTAAGTCTCTGTCTCCTATGCTGATGCCAGAGGCCTGTAGTGGAGGGTATGATTTGTACTCGTCCTGCCTATTGTTCATCATTACCTGAAATAATCAATGCTATCACAACTCAACTCATACCAGCACAGAGCCATGGGATTCTTGACAAGGAGCTCCCATCTCACCTGCCTACTGATTGCAAAGCACTGCTCCATACAGAAGGAAGAGTTGAAGGCATCACACATCCTCAGCCATCTTAATGGAACAATAATAAATGACATGCCTAGACACTCAACCTTGAATAAAGGCAAGGCCAGCTGTACCAAATGCTTTGCTAAACCATTGGGTGATGCCAGTTCAGTTTTGCCACATGCATAATAAATACATTTTCCTTCTTCAAACTTCATTTATGTATTTTTAATTTGGGGATTGGGTAAGGAAAGAGAACGGTTTGGCAGAGAAACAAAAATGCTATCAACACACAAATGCACGTGTGCGCGCACACACACACACATAAAAAACATGTCCTTCGTATAGCATTTATTCTCACATGTGATGGTAAAGTGAAAAGGGTGAATTGCTTGCATTTCAAAGATAGAAGGCTTGAAGGTGTCAATGATGAAAATATTTCTAATGCGAAGCCCCTACCAGGTATGCGTGGAGAACTCAGGTTGTTTTCGGTGGCATCCTAGTATCTCAAAGGGATAAAGAGTCTGGAGGCAGACAGAAAATAAGGCCAGTCCTAGTGCCTTGTAGACAGTGGCATGGCTTTGGAAATATATATTGCCAAATTTGGAGCCCAGTGATTTGAATCCTGGCTTTACACTTAGCAGAGACATGGTCTGGGTCCAGTTACTTCTTCTAACTTTAATATTTTAGTCTTTAAAATTGGGATAGTGATACCTACATCCTAGAATACTTATACAGATTAAATGAAATAATACATGCAAGAACTTGACTTGACATCTGGCACATTGTAGACATTAAATGTCGGTGGCATCCAAACTGAGTTAGAGACAGGAGATATCCGGTCATCCATATCCCTGCAATTCCAGGGTATGGCCATCGCTGACTCTACTCCTGAATGGGTACAGATCAGTAGATTCTTGGAGGAGCCTTGAAGCCCATCATTTTCAAACCCATCAAGTGGATCCATCAGATTTGAGCATTCTGCTGCTAAGAGTGGAACTTGGGGTTTGATTTCCCTCCTGGCCAGCTTGTTTATGTGTTACAGGGCCAGACATCCCCATCAGAAATCAGTCCTCAGACCTGCGGCTGTTCACAACAGTGGTATGGATGAACTGGCTTACACCCAATGTCCGACTAAAAGAAAACAGCTCCAGGCTGTCTCCATCTTCCTTGACATTTGTCGCAACTTGACTTTCCTTATCCAGGATTTAATTTTCTGGTGCAGAGTGTTTTATTTCTTTTCACTTAACTGAGAATCCTGTTCTTAAGGGAAGTCTCTCCTAGGTTAGGGAGAATCACTTGCCTTTGCCTGACAAACAGTGGCAGCTGCAGCCGGGGATGCAGCTGGACCCATTGTACACAATCTAGTCAGGGCCATGCAGAGGTTTCCCTGGGAGTCCTCTTGTCCTTCTCTTCCTATTGAGAAATTCCCACTTTTCCTGCTTCTTCAGAAGGCCATTTTATGTGAGATTTTGAAATAACTTTTCTACTTTTTCCCTTAGCTTTCTTTTATTTTATTTTCCTTTTTAAAATTATACTTTAAGTTCTAGGGTACATGTGCAGAATGTGCAGGTTTGTTACATAAGTATACACGTGCCATGGTGGTTGGCTGCACCCATCAACCCGTCATCTATATTACGTATTTCTCCTAAAGCTATCCTTCCTCCAGCCCCCCACCCCCCAACAGGCCCCAGTGTGTGATGCCCGCCCCACCACATCCATGTGTTCTCATTGTTCAACTTCCACCTATGAGTGAGAACATGCAGTGTTTGGTTTTCTGTCACTGGTCATTAGAGAAATGCAAATTAAAACCACAATGAGATACCATCTCACACCAGTTAGAATGGCGATCATTAAAAAGTCAGGAAACAACAGATGCTGGAGAGGATGTGGAGAAATAGGAACGCTTTTACACTGTTGGTGGGAGTGTAAATTAGTTTTCAACCATTGTGGGAGACAGTGTAGCAATTCCTCAAGGATCTAGAACTAGAAATACCATTTGACCCAGCAATCCCATTACTGGGTATATACCCAAGGATTATAAATTATTCTACTATAAAGACACACGCACATGTATGTTTATTGCCACAGTGTTCACAATAGCAAAGACTTGGAACCCGCCCAAATGCCCATCAATGATAGACTGGATAAAGAAAATGTGGCACATATACACCACGGAATACTATGCAGCCATAAAAAAGATGAGTTCATGTCCTTTGTAGGGACATGGATGAAGCTGGAAACCATCATTCCCTTATTTTCTTTTCTATATGACTTTCATTTTCTTTTTTTATAATTTCAACTTTTGTTTTAGATTCAGGAGGTATGCATTTAAGTTTATTACATGAGTATATTGCACGATGCCAAGGCTTGGAATATGAGTGATCTCATCACACAGATAGTGAGCATAGTACCCAACAGTTCATTTTTCTTTTCATTTATTTTTATTATTTTTTAAATTTTTATTTCCATAGGTTATTGGGGAACAGGTGGTGTTTGGTTACATGAGTAAGTTATTTAGTGGTGTTTTGTGAGATTTTGGTGTACCCATTACCTGAGCACTATACACTGCACCCAATTTGTAGTCTTTTATCCCTCACCCTCTTCCTGTCATTTCCCCAAGTGTCCAAAGTCCACTGTGTAATTCTTATGCCTTTGCATCCTCATAGCTTTGCTTCAACGTACAAGTGAGAACATATGATGTTTGGTTTTCCATTCCTGAGTTACTTTGTTTAGAATAATATAATAGCCTCCAATGTCATCCAGGTTGCTGCGAATGCCATTAATTTATTCCTTTTTATGGCTGAGTAGCATTCCATTGTGTGTGTGTGTGTGTGTGTGTGTGTATATATATATATATATATGAGTTTCTGTATCCACTAGTTGCTTGATGGGCATTTGGGTTGGTTCCACATTTTTGCAATTGCGAATTGTGCTGCTATAAACATGTGTGTGCAAGTATCTTTTGTGTATAACGACTTATAATGTGCATAATGACTTATTTTCCTCAAATGGTAGTTCTACTCCACTTCTAGTTCTTTAAGGACTCTGCACACTGTTTTCCATAGTGGTTTTACCAGCAGTGTAGAAGTATTTCCTGTTCACCACATCCATGCCGACATCTATTATTTTTGATTATTTGATTATGGCCATTCTTGCAGGAATAAGGTGATATTGCATTGTGGATAGGGAGACATTGAAAATGTTGACACTGAAGAGACTAGATGTCACTCAAGGGAGACGTCCTGCTGGACTGTGAGTTCAGCTGAGACCTCAGGGCTGGGTTGGAGAACTATTAGAGAAGAAACCATGACTCAAAGGCAGTCATCCAGAGAGGGTACCAAGAGAAAGAAGACAGTTGAGGGTTGTATCTGGGCGTGTGAATACCTAAGGGGTGAGCCGAGGAAGAGGAGCCAGTGAAAAAGCAGAGAAAGAGCAGTCCAAGTGGTGGGAAGAACATGAGGAGAGGGTGATGCCATCATCCACCAGGTGTTGAGAGCACCAGCTCTGAAGGGAAAATTATTAGCTTGGAAATTGGAGGATGCATAGTTAAGAAGATGAAATCCAAATTATGGAAAATATTTGAAACAAAAAAATACATCCATAGACTCTTCCATCCAAATTCCTTAGCATCAGACACCCCCACGTGACCCAGTCCTGATCACCTTCCCCTCAGGCTGCTTGTGTCATTGCCACTGCCTTAGCTCTAGCTGCATGGGTTCTTGTAATTAAACTTGCCTCCCTGCCATCTGCCTTCACCTTGGCTCTTTCCTTTGCCTAGAATTCTCTCTCCCCAGGTCTTCTCATGGTCATTTGCTTGTATTACAAATGCAAACTTCAGAGATTCATTATCTGATTATCTAATATGGCTTCACTACCAAGCCACTGTCTCAAACACAGAATTTTCTTCTCCTTCACATCTGTTTTGCTGTGCTTTCCCTTTATTCTTGAATGTTAACTCCATGAGAAGAGAGTTTTTCCTTGTTCTGATGTTTATTCAGAAATAAACATTTCTGAATATGTCTATGAAGGTGTTTCAGAAGACACTGACGTCTGAGTCAGTAGGCTGAGCAAAGATCACCCTCACCAATGTGGGCATCATCCAACCCATGGAGAGCCCAACTAGAACAAAAAGGCCGAGAAACGGCACATTGCTCTCTCTGTGTGTCAGCTGGAACATCCATCTTCTCTTGTCCTCAGACATCAGCACTCTGGAAACTTGGGCTATGGGACCCAGACCAGGACCATTGTCTCTCCTGGTTCTCAGTCCTTCTGACTTAGACTGAATTATACCACCGGCTTTCTTGGTTCTCTAGCATGCAGATGGCATATCATAGGACTTCTCCACCTCTATAATTTTATGAACCACATCCCATACTAGATCTCTCTCTCTTGCTGTTTCTCGCCCTCTTTTCCCCTCTTCTTTCTCTCTCTCTCCATATATCGCAAACACACACACACACAAATCATATTGGCTCTGTTTCTCTGTAGAACTCTGACTAATACAGCCCTCAAAAAATATATGTTGAAGAAAGAAAAGAAGGAAAGAGGTAAAGATAAAAGAAAGGAGGGAAAAAAGATGCAGCTTATTTGTTGAATAACTCAAGCAAAGCAGCAGTCCAATAAAGGTCTTTGGGCCATTTGCTTTAATTCACATGGGGGAATGGTGTGCAGTTTTCATGTCAATTATTTATATATAGAAATCCATAAATGACTGTATGCTGCCTCAGACAGCTTCAAATACACTGGCGCCCTCAAGCCCTCAGTGTATAAATATTGCAGTCACTGAGAAAGGTAGTTTTGCTGCTTATAAATATTCTCTCTATAATAAAATTTAGCCCATTGAATTGCACGCATTCTCAAAAAAGGTATGTATAGAATCTAAGGGAACCCAGTCATGGTGGCACCGGTCTGTATGAACATTAATTACAAAGAAATTTAACTAGGATGGGGGGATTTTACATCAGCCCTACAGGAAGACTTTCCTTCTCCATTAAGTGCACATACCTATGAGAGCTCCAGCAGTAATAACTGCAGTTTTGCTTGTCTTGCCCTACAAACTGCTCTCATACACTCAGGCTCCTTATCCCACACCAATCATAAAACCAAATGCACGTTGGGGATTTAGTCTTGGAGACATTCAACTTTCTTAAGTAGTTTATCCAGAACTATTTTCCTAGACACAGTTCTACAAGAAATTGCAAACTGGGGAGTTTGTGAAATATTTTTGGTAACTAAACTACTTTGCACAAATAGAAATAAAAATGTATTATAATTTTAGTTTTACTCCAAATAAAAAACTAAAATCACACATAACAATAAAAACCCCTAACCATCTATAAAATAAAATTTCTTTCTCTACTTCTCATTTGCTTTTTAAGTACATTCCATTTCACATTTGGTTATTCCAAGAAAGTAGTGAGTAATGAAGAGATTAGGAACATGAGATTATGAGAAAAGCTTTGAGTATGTGTTTGGGGGTATGTGTGTATGTGTTTGCATATATGTGTATTTGTGTGTGTGTGTGCGTGTGTGTGTGCTTCCTATGGTCTGAATGCTCATGTGATTTCCAAAATTTACATTGAAACTGAATCCCCAGTGCAACAATATTAAGTGATGCAACTCTTAATCACCTTTAAAAGGTGATTAGCCCATAAGGCTCTGCCCTCATGGATATGATTAATCCTTTATTAAGGGACTAGAGAGAATTAGCTGGGCCCTTTTGCTTTTCCATCTTCCAACATGTGAGGAACCAGCAACAAGATGGCCATCTTGGAATCAAAGACAGGGGCCCTCACCAGTCACTCAACCTACCAACACCTTGATCTTGGACTTCCAAGCCTCCATAACTGTGAGAAAATACATTTCTGTTCTTTATAAATTACCTTGTCTCAGGCTATTTCTCAGGTATTTTCTTATAACAGCACAAACGGACTAAGACAGTGCTTGTGTGCACAAACTTCCCTTCCAAAGCCATCTCAGTCTTGGACTTTTGGGGGAATGGTTGACATTTGTTGTTCAATGATTTAAAGTCATTGTGGGGGGCGGGGAGTGGTGGTGGTAATGATACTACTGTTTAGTGGATGAGATAGTCCTTAACTCCTCTCTTTTTCCAAACTCCTCTCTTTTTCCATTAAAGAATGGGCTCTTTCCAGCTATGGGTGCAAACTAATCCATCTCCCTACCTTTTATTTGCTCTCGGAAGCCTGTGGTAGAGCATCCTGTGGAGTCCCCTTTCAGAGGCAATGTAGTGCAACTGAAGAAGTTTCCCTGAGGATCATGTAGCCCTGGGTCCTCTCTCCCCACCTCCTTTAGCTCTATGACCTTAGGTGAATGAGTGCACCTTTTTGAAGACCTGCTGTCATCATCTGTAAAGCATAAACCGTACATTGGGCATCTGAAAGAAGTCCATCTGATGACTGAGCTCCTTCATCTTCAGGCTCCCCGGCTGTGGGTGTGGGGCAGGACAGGACATGCCACCGGGTACACAAAGGGCTGGTTTGTGAGTGGGGAGACTTGCAGAGACAAGCTCCCTAGATTCACTGCTCATAGCATCTAGGCCCACTCAAGAGATAGTGCGTGTGGTCCAGGGTCCTGGGCAGATTTCCCCCACGGCACCCAAGAACTCTTTCTGCAGTGAGAAAAAAAAAAAAAAAAAAGGGGCCCCTTCCCTGACTTTAGTTTCAAATGACAGGCTACATACTGATACATTAGGTATAATTACACACATGGCAATATGGTAAGTGATTACTCTGCTAAAAAAGAAAAGAAAAGAAAAGAAAAAAGAAAAGAAAAGAAAAGAAAAGAAAAATCCCAATTCAATGGGAACTCTGCTTCTAAAAACAAACATACCCTCAGCAACGGACTCCATCATGATAGCGGATATAAAAAAAAACAGAAGATTTAGAATTAGAGGACTGGGGTCCAAGTGGTGCATTTCTTGCCAACTGGGTGACTGTGGGCAAGTTACTTAACCTTTCTGAGTTTTCTTCGTTTGTAAAATAAGAATAAAAGATTTTTGACCCTCATAGAGCTCTTTGAAAGATTAAATGGTCAATAAGATAATGTAGATGTGGTGACACTGCTGCTGCTCACCAATATTTTATTTTCTCATTTCCTTCTGGGCCACAAGATTGTACCTGTGCCCTCCATGAAGTCAGATGTAGCCACATGACTTGCTTGGGCCAATGAAATTTGAGCAGAAGGGGCTCGTGTCACTTCCAGGCGGAAGTATTCAAGAACCAATGCATGGTTTTCCTGCTCTGTTTCCCCTGCTGCTGTGACTCTGATAGCTCACCTTGATGTGGAAGTGTCTGAAGCAAAAGTGGCCCCAACTGATGTTCTAAAATTTGCAGCTGGCCTTGCATGAATACAACATAAACCTTTGTTGTATTAAACCAAAAATATTTTGGAGGTTTTTGTAAGTATAGTAAAACGTAGCCTATCCTGACAAATATATGTTAGCAAAGCTTTGTCAAATATAACATGTTCTGTAAGTGTTAATTATTGCTCTGTGGGTATCTGTTAAAATCATGTTACACATACATAACAGCGACCTTTGGCAGTGTATGTGTCCCTGGGTACTTGAGATTAAGAGAATGGTGATGACTTTTAACCAGCAAGCTGCCTTCAGGCACTTGTTTAACAAAGCACACCCTGCACAGCCCAAAATCCTTTAAACCTTGAGTCACCACAGCACATGTCTCTTGCAAGGACAAGGTTGGGGGTAGGGTCACAGATTAACAGCATCTCAAATACAGAACAAAATGGAGTCTCTAATGTCTATTTCTTTCTATATAGACACAGTAACAGGCTGATCTCTCTTTCTTTTCCCCCACACTCTTTGTCCCTTACAAAAGACTTTTTAGAAGCTTTAAAAATATCTATTACAGAATCACCAATATTTGATAGAAACTACTAAGTTCACTGTGGGTAAGTTTTAAAGAAATACTAAACATGGAATTGATTTTATTTTATAAATTAACATAAATCAAAAAAACCTAAAGGGATGGAGGAGGGATTTCCTTATCTTCATTCTCCTTTCTAGTATTTGTGTGGGCTAATGACAATAGTCGCTTTATAGTAAGAAACTGGGGGACCTAATTTTCCTACACACATAGATTTGTTTAAAAGAGTGCAAAGGAGCTAAAAGGTGTTCACTGAAATTGGCTCCCATTTCCAACTCTGCACCCTGCCTTAGGATCCTGCCTATCATTAAGAATCCCCCTTCCCTCCCCTCAAGGCTTTCTCTTTCCAACTTGACTTTAGTCTTTGCCTCAGCTGTTCTGCTAACATTCTCCTTCCAATATCCTCCCATCTATGGGCCACGTGGACCTTAAGATGAACTGCACTCACAGATCCTTTTGTCAAATCAATGAGGCAGTTCAGCCACCATATTGACTCCAGCTCTGCTGCACGTTTCTTTTCTCCTGGCTTAACTTGATTGCACACACCCCATCACAAGTCATTCCCATAAAAATTAAATTGTGTGAACACTTGTGCAATATTATTGGACTGACTAGTATAAGCTCTTTTAATGTACGACCTTGCCTGCCATCTGATGCTGTGACTAAAGTACTGCTATGAATTGGTTCTGGAGTTCAGCATGGCATCTACTCCTTCCTTATGCATAAATTCACCACGTACAAAGAATGCATCCGAAACAAGAAGCTTTGCCTGAGCCCCCAGGAGGACGAGATACTTTGAATGGTGTTTCCAGGAGTGGGGATGAGTTCGTGGCCCATCCAACCAGACTTCTTGCTCCATGTCCCTGAGATTAGAGGCTTGCATTGCTACTTAGCTGAGGTTTAGTGTGCTGTTTCCCTCGATGTGCCCATGTGTTCTTATCACTTAGTTCCCACTTATAAGTGAGAACGTGTGGTATTTGGTTTTCTGTTCCTGCCTTAGTTTGCTAAGGATAATGGCCTCTAGCACCATTATCCTGCAAAGGACATAATCTTGTTCCTTTTTATGACTGCATAGTATTCCATGGTAAAAATACAATTCTTTTAAAGATCACATGTCAGAGGGCTGTTGATCAGCACCCAGAGAAGTGAGATAAGAACTGCTGGATCCATCAGCATGGGAACCAAATACTGCACGTTCCCTCCAAGCCTGTTGTAAAGGCTCTGTATTATTTGCCTTAAGTTCTACTTTTATACACAATTTTGTAATCTGGATTCACATCCAATTATGCTAGGTTTTAAATATTTCCCTTCCTTCCCTCCTTCCTTCCTTGCTTCCTTCCTTCCTTCCTTCCTTCCTTTCTTTCTCTTTCTTTCTTTCTTTTTTTTTTTTTTTTTGAGATAGAGTCTCACTCTGTCACCTAGGCTAGAGTGTAGTGGTACAATCTCAGCTGACTCCAATCTCCACCTCCCAGGTTGAAACTATTCTCCTGGTTCAGGCTCCTGAGTAGCTGGGACTACAGGCATGTGCCATCACACCAAACTAATTTTCTTTTGTATTTTTAGTAGAGACGGGTTTCACCATGTTGGCCAGTTGGTCTCAAACTCCTGACCTCAAGTGATCCACCCGCCTCAGCCTCCCAAAGTGCTGGAATTACAAGAATGAGCCGCCATGCCTGGCCAAATATTTCGGTTCTTAGCTGATTAATGATATGGTACAATTAGAAAAACAAGATTCCATGATACATTCAGTCCTAAGTCACAAATTAAATTTTGGAATTAGATGTTTGATTTCCAACATAAGTTAGTTTTGCCGTATTTTACACATTTCTTTTATGGTTGTGTTCTTGGCCACAGGCATTTTTTCTTGCTTTATATCAGTATATTTTATTTTCTGAGGAACAATATCTAAGACTTGTCAAACTTGAAGCCAGTTAAAGTACAAGACTGTATTACTATGGAATTTTTAAAAATTTTCTATATCAAGAAATAACACAAAAATGGTTAAGACACAGATGCTGACATTGAACTTCGTTGGTCAAACCCTGGCTTCCTTCTTTACAAAAAGGGAGATCTTGAGCAAGTTACCTAACCTCTGTTAACCTAAATTTTCTCAGCCAAACAATAATTATAATTACTTTACAGGTTTGTAGCAAATATTCACTTAAGGAAATTAATCCATGTAAAGTTTTTATGTCTGACATAAACTAAGCATTCAAACATGTTAGTGCTTATTATTATGGTTAAATAAAAACATTAGAACAAGATGAGTCAAAAGCAAGTGAACAAATGTTTATTAAATAAAAATAATTATTAACAGCCATAATAGTTTTGATAATTTGAGCACCTCCTATATGCACTTTTACAAACTTATTTTATCTAATCTCCACTGAAGCTATATGTGTTATTATTAATTCATTTTGCAGGTGAGTAATGGATGGATAGAAAAGCTTTATAGCTTACCCTAGTCCATGACAGCTGGACATGATATGGTTGGAATTTAAATCAAGTCTTTCTTTAACTGGAGCCTATGTCTCATCCTCCACTAAACTGCCTTCTTACCTCCTATATACAAAGTCCTTTGATGGTACCTTAGAGGTAACCTGGATGAATACGACACCTCTCCTGTCTTCAAGGAGCTTCCACTTCCAAGGGTAATAGACCACAATTTTACAACACAGACTAATATAAGTCCTATAATATGAGTGCATATTGTATATAAAAACTATGAATAATATACTTTTTGCGAAAGGAAGTTCTTTAACAAATATCCAATGATCATCTATGTCAATATTGAATGTTTTATGATATAGGAACAATTTTTATTGTTTGAGAATGTCTCATGTATCATATCTATGGTCCTTGGTTGATAAATGCCAGGAAATCCCTCAAAAATATCCAAAACATCCCCTGGAAGCAGCAACGTCCCCATTGGGAACCACTGTAGCTGATTGTAAAATCAACTTAGTTGGTGGTAATCAGAAAGAAAGGAAGGGGCCGGGCATGGTGGCTCATACTTGTAATCCCAGCACTTTGAGAGGCTGAGGTGGGTGGATCATCTTAGGTCAGGAGTTCAAGACCAGCCTGGCCAACATGGTGAAAACCCATCTCTACTAAAAATACAAACATTAGCCAGGCGTGGTGGTGGGGGTCTGCAATCCCAGCTACTCAGGAAGCTGAGGTAGGAGAATCACTTGAACTCATTAGGGGAGGTTGCAGTGAGCCAAGATCACGCCACTGCACTCCAGTCTGGGCAACAGAGTGAGACTCCTCTGTCAAGAAGGAAGGAAGGAAGGAAAGACAGACAGAAAGAAAGAGAGAGAGAGAGAGAGAGAGAGAGAGAGAGAGAGAGAGAGAAAGAAAGAAAGAAAGAAAGAAAGAAAGAAAGAAAGAAAGAAAGAAAGAAAGAAAGAAAGAAAGAAGGAAAGAAGGAAAGAAAGAAAGAAAGAAAGAAGGAAAGAAAGAAAGAAAAACAGAAAGAAAGAAGAAAGGCAGGGAGGGAGAAAGAAAAGAAAGGAAAGAAAGAAATAGAAAGAAAGAAGAAAGGGAGGGAGGGAGAGAGGAAGGAAGAGAGAGATGGGGAGAGAATGAGAGATATGAAAGGAGGGAAGGAGGGAAGAAAAGAAAGAGGGAAAGAAAGAAGTAAAACAAAGAAAGAAGACTGGACTAAATCAAAGTAAAAATATCAAACTGTATTTTACCTAGTGGGTGTAAGAATTGTTTTATGAGACTTTATCATGTGTGGCATTTGTTTTACACACACAAACACACACATACACATTCACATATGTCTCTCAGTCAAAAACATGAGACTGTGGTCCTCTGAGCTTTCTAGCGCTCTGGCTATAACATGCTAGCTTTCATTCAAAGACTCTGTGCAGCATCAGGAGATAAGTTGTTGACCAGAGGATTTAAGGGCAGTGCTCATTTTACATATTTAAACTGCTCCACTGGGGAAAACAGCTGACAGAGTTATGGTTAATTAAAAAGTTGCAGTCACAGAGTTAAGGTCTGGATATAGAATACTTTCTCTCTCTCTCTCTCCCTCAGCTTATATTTCTTCTCTTCTAATCCAGAAATAGATTTGAAGATTCAAGTCAGACACACAAAAAGATGCTCCAACTTCATTAGCAATCAGAAACATGCAAATTAAAACCACAATGAGATACTATTTCACACCCACCAGATTGGCAGACATTACAAATTCTGACAATATCAAGTACTGACAATCATGTGAGACAACAAGAACTCTCATGCAGGAATATAGATCAGTATAAACATGTTGGACATCAATTTGGCATCATCCAGTAAAATTAGCATGTGCCCTGTCGTTCAGCAGGTCTATGCGTTAGAAAAACTCTTGCACAGGTGCATACAATACGAATACGATGACATGAAGAAGACTGCTCCACGGGCATTAATCATAAAGGAAGCAAACCAATCAGCCAACCCTGGAAACAGCTCTAAGTCCAGAAAAAATACAGAATGGCTAAATAAGGTATGAAATAGTTGTATAATAGAATAACAGCAGTGGAAAGTAATCAACAATAGCTATACACATCAACATGGTTTAACCCACGGGTGTAATGCTGACTTCACGATTCAACATTTTGCCTTTAAAAGGAAGGAAATTCTGACATGATATAACAGATGAATCCAGAGGACATTATCCTAAATGAAGTAAGTTAGGGACAAAAAGACAAATACTGTACGATTCCACTTAAATGTATATAGAGTAGTCAAATTCATAGAGACAGAAAGTAGAATGACGGTTGTCAGGAGTTGGGGTGGAGGGGAAAATTGGGACTTGTTTAAGTTTCAGTTTTGTACAGCAAAAAAGTTGTAGAGATTGGTTGCTCAACAATGTGAATATATTTAACAATATGGAACTGTACACTTAAAAATGGTCAAGATGGTAAATTTTAAGTGCATTTTGATGCAATAAAACACTTAAAAAATTTTAAGAAGAAAGTTGCAAAATACATAAAGTATAATGAGATTTTTAAAAAGTCTCAAACATCTTCGAATTTAGGTAATTTTTAGAGATATAATTATTTATGGTGAAGTTATAATAAAAGTAAGGTGATTTTGTGAAATGGAAAATGGTACATGAGGTCTTCAATGTTGATAGTTGTGTTCTAACCTTTCAATTGGGTATTAGTATGGTTTCATGGTTGTACATGTATAATATAAATATATTACATATATATGTGTGTATGTGTATAAATAAATAAATAAATATATATATATATATAGTCTTATAAATATAGAAACTCTTTTAAAGCCAAAATTTTGTGGTCTAAATATCAGAATCGAGATCAATATGATGGAGTATACAGAACTGAGTTCCAAGTTAGAAAGTCACTCTGTTCACAATAAAGTACCCGGTATCCTGCTTAGAATCAGAATTTATTCGCAGCTCGTTCAATAAAATATGAGTAGCCACTGTTTTCTTAGACTCCCTTAGCAACAGCTAAGCACCAGCACCAGGGAAAACAGCCATATCACAGATGCTCTGGAACTTTCTCTCCTAACACTATTAGCCTAAACCAAAATAGAATTCTACTTGTAAGAAAAGGGAAATTGAGGATTCAGGAGAGAGCTTTTTTAAAAAAAATTTAAAAATTGTTTACTATCAAATAAAATGTAATGCCATATCAGATTATTTTAAGAAATTATTATTGTTTTATAATGTACTATAGACATTTAAATCCTTTTTTATATTTAGGAAGATTTATATTATATATAAAACCTTTTTTTATATTTAATTCTTTTTTATGTTTTGGTTCCATATGAAACAGTGAAGAAAACAGGAAAAATAAATGGTTCCCCTGATATCATTCAGTGTTCAATGAAGGTTGAAGAGAAGGTAAGGGCTCCTAACCACCAGTTGGTTTTACACCCCTTGCTTTCACGTCACTCCCAGGGGCCTATATAAGAGCACATTCAGTACAGAAAGGATTGTGATTCCCCCCACGTACCCTGGCTCCATAGCAGATCAAATCCGTGGATATTGGCAGCTCCCAGTCTCAGCCCTGGCCACCATCAGGGAAATTCATCAGCTGAAGCTCAAAATCCATTGTTTCTCTGATATCAGTGAGCACCAACAAAGCCAGGGAATAGTTCAGACCAAAGCCAAGAGCAGAGAGACAGGGCAAAGGACATGCAAAGGGAAAAGTCAAACCAAGAGGTAGAATTGAGACAATTCCAACGATGCCAGACAACTTGGGTTGCTGCTGCAGATGAAGCTACAAATAGATTTTATTTTGATATATAAATAAAATGAGAATGAAGGAAGTTGATGAGGACCCCAAGATCATAAGCCCAACTTGGTGAGCTGACAAGGGCATTTCCCATCTGTGGTATCTGTGAATAGACAGCAGTATTGCTTACATCAGAATTTTATTTCTACCAAAGAAGTGCTTAAAATATATCTTGATAAACAAGTTTAACTATATGAACGCTTGTAGAGCTTCATATATTTGCCTTCCAAAAATTTATCACTTGCTTCCAAAAAAGTGTTATTAACAAAATGCAGGAATGTCTCTTTATAGTATTGAATTTACCACAAGTGTTTTCATTAAAATAGAGAAGCCAGCCAACACCTCAAAGAAGCAAAATCCTTAAGTGTCCACTTAGAGTTTCTAACCTCTAGAACTTGTGAACCACCACCCACCCTTAATCAAAGGTTCATTTTAAGAAGTCTATTTTCACTTGCCTCAACTTTGTAAAAAAGAAGCCAGCTCTTAGCAAACCTCAAAAATTTAAAAATATAACTGATGATGGAAAACATCTCAAGTTTAAAGATGTTTTTGCAAAGAAAGCAAGTGTCATCCAAGTTTGGCTGCTCAAGACTTCTTTTGAGATTAACCCAACCTTTAGGATGCCTCCTTCAAAATAACTGGCTGCAGTGGTGAAACATGAGGGTTTTTTTTTTTTTAATGATCATTCAGTCTATATCATCACATATTACCCAACTGTATTGTAGGCCAAAGATACTAAGAGGTCAAAATCAAATCAGATATGACCTGCCAAAGAGTGAAATAGCACTGCACTGTGGTGATCACCGGAAGATCTCTATCAATCACCTGAAGCTAAGACATTATAATCAGGTGATGACCTCATAGGGGTGAATGGAGGGTGGAAGAAGGAAAAGACTACAAATAAAGCAAGAACGCTTGACAGTGTGTGGAGGGTGAATGCCAATAACAGTGTAACAAATTCATACAGAAGTGCTTTTTACTTGCTGAAACAAAACCTAAAGATGCATTCAATATAAATTTAATTGTGTGGATTAAACAATTAACAAAAATGACAAAAGATAAATTAGAAAATGGAGTAAGAAACTATGGAGCCATTTGCCTTTGATTATTTTTCTACTATTCAAAGAGACTTCAATGCCATGTTATGTTTTCTGCACTTTAAAGGAAGAATGGGGACCCCATTTCCTTTACAACCAGGTCGTGGTTTGTTGATGATGGCATTACTTATTTTAAGTTGTGGGTTTATTTTTTTTTTTTTCCAGTTCTATCAAAATTCTTAACTGAAGTATCTTTCCTTTTGTTTATAGTATAGAACAAATGACCTCTCAAATTTGTGAATCTTAAAAAAATTTAAAAATAAGCTTTCATTAAAAGACATTTAATGCGGTGAAGTCATCACCTGATTATAATGTCTTCGCTTCAGGTGATTGATATAGACCTTTCTGGTGATCACCACAGTGCAGTGCTGTTTCACTCTTTGGCAGATCATATCTGATTTGATTTTGACCTCTTAGTATCTTTGGCCTGCCATACAGTTGGTTAATATGTGATGATATAGACTGAATAATCATTAAAAAAAAAACCTCACGTTTCACCACTGCACCCAGTTATTTTGAAGGAGCCATCCCAAAGGATGGGTTAATCTCTTAAGAAGTCTTGAGAAGCCAAACTTGGATGACACTTGCTTTCTTTGCAAAAACGTCTTTAAACTTGAGATGTTTTCCATTATCAGTTATATTTTTAAATTTTTGAAGTTTGCTCAAAAATGAGCTACACTGGGCAAATTAATAAATGAGCTACACTGGGCAAATTTTCCATGAGATTTCTCCTCCCTAGAGGAAATGACAGCTGATACTTAATGCATGCCATTAATAACTTTTAATTCAAAGGCTGATTTCTATGACTTAAGAGGCCAGAGTTCGCCAGCAGAGTCCTAATCCTGAGGCAAACAGACATTGAGCATATTATGAAAGATGACTCACTGGCTATACCAGATGTACCACAAATCTAAACAAGGCTTCCAGAGAATGCCATCAGGGACAAGAAACAGCCTTCCAGTTTACTGTACTGATAATTTTATTTCCCTAAATTTAAAGAAACCAGATGAAAGGAAAATCTCACAAAAGGAATCTGTTTAAAATGTTACCTCTGTTCTCATAAAAGGAATCTCTTCACATATTATTATCTGACATATAATATTTAAAAGGGAATTTTCAAATTGAACAGATATTAAGACATTTAATAATGATTTTCCCTTCTTTAAATTTTGATTAATGGTTTGTTGAAATGTAAGACATTTACTTTCCAAACATTCAATAAGAAAGGCATAAAAATACCTATTATAACATATGAAATATATAGTGTCTGTTATTTTTATTTTTATCACCATGCATATATATTCATGAATATATATGTACATGAGTATTAGTTATAAATTTTAGAGAAAAACTGACATGGACTTAGATAAAACTTTGAAAACACTTCATACTAATAACCTTTAGAGATTTATAAGTCAAAAAAAATATGAGTAGTTGATACTCAATGTACCTAGTGGACTTATAAACACCACAAATTATTTATCTTCATGAAGTACAGAAGCATATATTTTACTTTGGCTATTTCTGTGGTTTTTCATTTTTAAAACCAAACAGAAATTCAGAGAGAAATAAATTTTTAAACTAAGAAGTACAAAAAATAAACAGTCCTGAAACCAGAACACTAAAAAAGTAATGAATCAGAGAAAATTAACACTAGGGGGTTAGGGAGAAAAAATCAATAATTTCTAAGCAGTGGACAACAAAAAGTACAATGCTGTAATTGAGAGTAGAGAGACTCATGGGGCAAGGCCCATGATTACCTCAGAATTCTGCCTGGGGACAATCTCCCAATTGCAGCACAAACAAAATACAGCAGTTCTGCTGATCTGAGGAGGCAAAGATCAGGGTATGAGGTTGCTGAAGCTGCTGAAACCTGAATGGCTGGGTTCTGAAGGCAAGAGAGCTGCCAGAGTGTGGGGAAAACAGGTTCAAAGGTTTAAACCTGTGTGGTCCACAAGTCCGTTGCTCAGGGTTGATCTGTGCATGTGCAGAGGGATACATAAGGCCACCCAAGAGGCTGCTGCTGCTGCTGCTGTATTGAGAGCTAGGCAGAGATACTGAGATCAAACAGTGCTGGAAGACTTTGGAGTTCTGGCTCAATCAGATTGGAAAGGCCTCGATAATACCCCATTATACAATATTGACACTGCTGAGACACCAGAAAGGCTATGCCTTAGGAGAAAGGACCATAACATAAAGGGAGGTTTCTACTATGCCCGTCTTTACAAGTTCAAATAGCACAATTCATCAAGATCCACAGGAGAGACAGAGTTTGGAGATTTGTCAATTTGAAGAGCTTAGGAGGAAATACCTTGGGATTCCAACAATTCTGATATAACAAATTGTAAAAAACTTAATACAGGTTCAGTGTGATCCTTGAGAAAGGAAACTTACTATAAAATCAATATCCCTTAAAGAAAGAAAAGAAAATACAGTTTATATATAACACATCATCTACAATTTCCAATATACATTCAGAATTTACTGTGCATATGAAGAAACATAACCATAGTCAAGAGAAATAATAGTCAATAGAAACAGACCGTCAAACCACATGTATGTTGGAATAAGCAAAGACTTTACAGCAGTTTTTATAAATATATTCAAGAACATAAGGAAAAGGTGGTTGTAATAAGTCAATAGTGGAGCATTATCAGAAGATAAATGGAAATTGTATGTATACATGTGAAAGCTCTGGAACTGAATAGTTCAATGACCAAATAAAAAGTTTACTATATGAAAAGTTCACAATCTATTAAAGATGGAAGAAAAAAACAAGTTAATGAATTTTAAGAGATACTAGTAGAAATTACTCAGTTGGAAGAACAAAGTACAAAAAGACTGAAGTAAAACATGAACTGAGTTTCAGGGACCTGGGGAACAATATCAAATAGTCTAAGATAGGTGTAATTAGAATAACAGAGGGAGAAGAGAATGAGGAAGGGCAAAAAAAATTTTTTTTAAGAAATAACAGGTCAGATGCAGTGAGTGGCTCATGTCTGTAATCCCAATACTTTGGGAGGCCAAGTTGGGTGGATCACTTGAGGTCAGGAGTTCAAGACCAACCTGGCCAACATGATGAAACCCCGTCTCTACCAAAAAATACAAAAATTAGCTGAGTATAGTGGCAGGTGCCTGTAATACCACCTACTTGGGAGGCTGATGCACAACAATCGCTTGAACCTGGGAGGCAGAGGTTGCAATGAGCCGAGATCAAGTCACTGCACTCCAGCCTGGGTGACAGAGTGAGACCCTATCCCAAAAAGAAAGAAAAAAGGCGAGAGGAGAGGAGAGGAGAGGAGAGGAGCAGAGCCAAATATTTTCCACATTTGATTTAAAAACACTGACAAACAGATCCAAAGAGCTCGGCATACCCCCAGCAAGAGAAATACAAAGAAAATCACTCTTAGGTACATCATAGCAAAAATCAAAGAGAAAGACAAGATCTTGAAAATAACCAGAGAAAAAGACATATAGGAGAATAATCATACAAATTATGGTAGACTTCTCAACAGAAAAAAAGAGAGGCCACAGAACAACGAGTGTGGGCAAAAACAAAACAAACAAACAAAAACAAAAAAAAAACTTGTTAACCCAGAGTTCTATACATACGAAAAACAAACTTCAAAACAAGGGTAAAATATATACATTTTAAGATAAGTAAAATCTGTCAGAATGTATTTACAGCAGACTGAAGAAATTACTTTAGGCCAAAGGAAAACCATACTAGACAAAACTCAGAGTTTGTATAAAATGATGGCAACTCATTTCCATCCTGGATGAATGCATAACAATAAAAATAAAAAATAGGTAAGTGTAAAAGATTTTTTTTATGGTGTAATTTCTTCAGAAGAAAACTGCCTGTTTAAAGTAAAATAATACAATTGTAAGGTAAAATCAATAATGTATATAGAAGTAAAATAAATGAAACAATAGTTCAAAGTACTGAGAGGGGTAGTTACATGGAATTGTACTGATAAAAGACAATTAAATTTGTGAAGTGAAGACACTGATATGACAATTAAATTTGTGAAGTGAAAAGAGTGAACAGAAATAAGAAAATAATAAAGACCAGAGATCAATGAAAATAGAGAATTAACAAATCCAAAGTTTCTTCTTTAAAAAGATTGTTAAAAATAATAAACTTCTAGTAAGACTAATTATGAAAATAGAAAATATAAGTGTGAGTAGAAAGAGAGAAGTGGGAGAAAATGTGAAGTGGTACAATAATGAAACTAGGGAAACAAGGATAAATTAAAGCTCAATTTTGTGTGTTCTCAAGCAACCACTAAAAATAATACAACAAATAATCTAAAAAACAAGAAAAGAGGGCCAGGCGTGGTGACTCATGCCTGTCATCCCAGCACTTTCGGAGGCTGAGTTGAGTGGATCACGAGGTCAGGAGTTCAAAACCAGCCTGGCCAAGATGGTGAAACCTCATCTCTACTAAATATACAAAAAAAAATTTGCCAGACATGGTGGCTGCTGCCTGTCAGCCCAGCTACTCAGGAGTCTGAGGCAGAGAATTGCTTGAACCCAGAAGGCGGAGGGTGCAGTGAACCAAGATCATGCCATTGCACTCCAGCCTAGGTGACAGAGCGAGACTCCATCTAAAACAAAACAAAACAAACAAACAAACACACACAAAACAAAACAAAACAAAACAAAAACCCTAGAAAAGTGAAAGTTTTTCAATTAACTTTAAAAAAGACAGGCAGACCAGGTGTCGTAGCTCATGCCTGTAATCCTAGCACTTTGGGAGGCCAAGGCAGGATGATCACTTGAGTCCAAAAGTGCGAGACTAGCCTGGGATATAGTGAGACTTCATTTCTACAAAAAACATTTTTAAAATTAGCTGGGCATGGTAGTGCACACCTGTGGTCCCAGCTACTTGGGAAGCTGAGGTGGGAGGATTGCTTCAGCCTGGGAGGTCAAGGCTGCAGTGAGCTGAGATTATACCACTGAATTCCAGCCTGGGCAATAGGGTGAGATCCTGTCTCTCAACGAAGAAAATAAGAAGACAGTAAATAAACATTAAAAGTATAAAGCGAAAAAAAATAGCAAGATGTATCTTAAATATAACAACATCAATTGGTACATTAAATGTAAACAGATTGAACAATTTAGTTAAAAGCCAGAGATTATTATAAAATTATTAAAAGGCAGAGATTATTATAAAAGGAAGATTTCCATGTGAACAGTCAGGATAAGAAAGTTGATGAGGCTATTAAAATACCAAAATGGTCTTCAAGGCAAAAGATATTAGTTGAGTTAAAGGAAGACGTTGCATAATGGTAAAAAAGAAATTTATCAGAAAGACATAGCAACTCTAAATGCATATGCACTAATAACAGAACTCCAAAATATGCAAGCTAAAACTGACAAAATTAAATAAAAAAACAGATAACAAATTTGGAGTTTTTTTATTATTGCTGTTAGTAGTTAGCAGATCAAGTAGGCAAAAAAATCAGTAAGGATACAGAAGATCTGAAAATGACTGTTCACCAACTTAACCTAATTGACATTTACAGACTACTTTTTTCAGTAACCTCATAATACATATCTGTTTCAATCGCACATCAACTGCTCATCAATATACACTGTATGCCAAAGTGTATAACGCATTCAAAAATTTCAAAAGCTTGAAAACTGGCAGAGTATGTGAGCTTATCATAGTAAGGTTAAATTTGAAATTGATAACACTAAGATATCTTTAAAAATCCCAAATGTTTCAAAATTCACCTACACACTTTTACATAATTCATGGATTAAAAATGGAGTCAAAGGGGGCCGGGCGCGGTGGCTCAAGACTGTAATCCCAGCACTTTGGGAGGCCGAGACGGGCGGATCACAAGATCAGGAGATGGAGACCATCCTGGCTAACACGGTGAAACCCCGTCTCTACTAAAAAATACAAAAAACTAGCCGGGCGAGGTGGCGGCGCCTGTAGTCCCAGCTACTCGGGAGGCTGAGGCAGGAGAATGGCGTGAACCCGGGAGGCGGAGCTTGCAGTGAGGGGAGATCCAGCCACTGCACTCCAGCCTGAGCGGGGAGGTTAGTCCATAGCAATGTCCTCTCACTATTTTGTTTAACAGTATAAAACTGTTTACAGGTCGGGCGCGGTGGCTCAAGCCTGTAATCCCAGCTCTTTGGGAGGCCGAGACGGGCGGATCACAAGGTCAGGAGATCGAGACCATCCTGGCTAACACGGTGAAACCCCGTCTCTACTAAAAAATACAAAAAACTAGCCGGGCGAGGTGGCAGGTACCTATAGTCCCAGCTACTCGGGAGGCTGAGGCAGGAGAATGGCGTGAACCCGGGAGGCGGAGCTTGCAGTGAGCTGAGATCCGGCCACTGCACTCCAGCCTGGGCAACACAGCGAGACTCCGTCTCAAAAAAAAAAAAAAAAAAAAATGGAGTCAAAGACAAATGAGAAAGCCTTTCAAAATAAATAATTTTACATATCAAAATAATTACATATCAAAATATGCAAAAGGCAGTTAAAGCATTGCTTAGAAGAAAATTTATAACTTTAAATGACAAAATTAAAGAAAGAGAAAAATTAAAAATCTGTTATCAAGTGTCTATTTTAAGAATTTAGAAAAGGAAGACTGAATTAATCCCAAAGTGAACAGAAATAAGAAAATAACAAAGAGCAGAGATAAATGAAAATAGAGAATTAACAAATAAGAAATTTATTTTTTAAAAAGATTGTTAAAAACAATAATCTCCTACTAAGACTAATTATGGAAATAGAAAAGAGTTTGGATCTATAATCAAAAACCTTCCCACTAAGAAAATTCAAGTTTTCCAGATGATCCCACTGGTGAATTCTATCAAATATTTAAGAAAAAATTAATATCAATCTTCTATAAACTCTTTCAGGAATTAGAGGATAAAATGCTCCTACACTTATTTTCTGAGGCCGGCATTAACCTAAAACCTGCTAAAGATATGACATTGTTTTCTGTTTACAGACAAGACGACTAGCTATTAAGAACATCCTAAGAAATATACTAAAATTTATAAAAATTAATAATAGAATTTAGTAATGTTGAATAATGCAAAAAATCAATGCAAAAAATTAATTGTATTTCTGAACAAACCATAGATGGAAAAATCCTTTCAACTCTATGGTTGGTCATTGATTCCTAGGAGAAAAAAAAATACAAAACGATGACACTAGCCATAAAAGGAAACTTGATAAAATAGACTTCAATAAAATTAAAAGCATTTTTTTGCTCTTCAAATACAACTTTGGGAAAATGCAATGCAAACCATTTTTTGAATTGAATCATTTGAGGATACAAATATTTCTCTAAGCAAGTTGGGATAAGATATTAGCAAAACACGTAACTGACAAAGAGTTCACATCTAGAATGGTTAAAGAACTCTTACAAATCTGTAATATAAAGACAATCTGATAAATGGGGAAAAGATGAGAATGGACATTAGACACAAGAAGGTATGTAAATGGATAATAACCTATCAAAGGTGCTCAGCATCATTACTGATCAGGAAATCCAAGTTAAAACCACAATGAGGTGCCAATATGCATTAAAATGTCCATAATAAAAATAAATGACAATCCCAGCCATTGATGAAGAGCAACTGAAACTCTCATACATTTCAGGTAGGAGTGTAAAATGATCCCATCATGTTACAAAACAATTTGGCAATTTTTTGGTAAAGTTATACATGCTATGAGCCAAAACTATTCATCTAAGAGCAACGAAAACATCTATGAACACTAAAACGTACACTGAAAATGCAGAGTAGCTTTAATTACAATAGCTTCAACCTACAAACTACTCAGATGTTCATAAAACTATGCTATATTCTTTGAATACTACTTAGCAATGAAAAGGAACAAATGATTGGCACTTGTCACAAATGGATGACTCTCAAAAACATAATGCGGAGCAAAAGAAGGCAGGCACAAATTATGTCTTGAATGATTCCGATTGTATAACGCTCTAAAACAGGGAAAGCTAATCACTAGTGCTAAATGTCAGATCAATTGGTTGCTACGGGTGGGAAGTGGTACCAACTAGCTGACAGTTTGCAAGAGAGGACTTTCTGGATGAAGGAAATGTTCTGTGTCTTGATTTGGGTGTTGGTCACATGGGCCTACATATTTGGCAAAACTCATTAAATTCTACATTTTAAATGGGTACATTTAATTTATGCAAATTATACATTAAAAAGTTCATTAAAAATTTTCTAAGAACAGACTAATTTACAATTAGCAGAATTACCTTTGTGCCAAAAGTGAAAACCCTACTTTTACACACAAGTCACTTAAAACCATTTATTCTACTTTAAAAAAGACTAAGCAATCCCCTCAATCTCATCTGTCCCTTTCACATTACCTGGATTTTCTATAACCAAATCCTTAAAAAAGGTTGATAGGATGTTAAATGTGAAACAACATGCAAAATATTGTTCCTAAATTTCAAAATCAAGATAGTTGATTTCAGATGCATTATAGATGTGCATATCTATTCAGTAGTCTATCTCACTCACTTCTCCCTAGAGACAAAAATAGAGTGATGCTGATTAAACGGAGAGAAGGAAAAAGCAATATGAGCCAATGTCTATCCTGATTTCAGTCTTGATATCCTTTTTGATTTTTACTGAGTGAGGTCAGATTGGTGTTATGCTCAAGTTCTTAAATCTAGTCCCAAGGTTTAATGTCAGACAGGTGTGAGCCTGGTAAAATGAGTCATCAATATTGGTAGCTACTATTATCCTTTTACTTCTTATAATTTGGGAAACTGAGGTTCAGAGGAACTAAATGATGTTCCAAAGCTGCATCAAAACAATTGCAAACTTGACTGTATTCTGTTTTGCAAATGTAAAACCTGCTAGGAATATCACTGACTCTTATTCTGTTTCCCTATTAAGTAGGGCCAGAAATATTTTAATGGTAAAGATTAAATTAAGTGGGGCCTTAAATCCCTTCAAAATTACATTATTTGATAGGCTTACAAAATAAGGTACAGGAAAATGTATTCTCTACTGGTTACAGCAGTTGGAGAATTTGATTCCAAAATTCAAAGTAACTAACATTTTATCTGTAAATTCCTTCAAAAGTTTAAAAAACAAAAACAGTCAACAAGGGCTGTAGCTCCTACTACCTTAATGACTGTTAATTTGTTATCAAATGATATTTATAGGGAAAATAAATACTTTTAAAATATAAAAAAGCCATAACTACCCAGTCTAAAAGAGGCTATGCTAATAACAGAAGACATGTCTTTTAAGAGAACATACACATGCAAAAATCAACCTCAACCTGAAGTCTGTGTTTCTCCTGTTCAACTGTCACTAAGAATCTATGGTATGCAATGGGCATTTTCAGTGGCTTGATTATCCTCAGCCTCAGAGAAACACAAGCCCAGTGTCGGTTCTCAAATCTGCTGTTGCTTTTCTTACGCCAGCATGTTAAAAATGAACACTCACGACTGACACATGAAGACCCAGTAGGTTCACATCTAGTCTGATACCCTAATCTGAAAGAGCATTCTGGCCTCTGACTGATATGACTATTTCTGCAATCACTTTTCCTGAGCATGCTTAACACAGAACTTTTGTCTTTCAGAAAGTGTTTTGACTAAAAAGCAACTGACTAATAGAGTTAGCCACACGTGGACACTGGAGACAATCCTTTTGAATGAACATGAGACACCGGACATGCAAAGGAAAGTGTTTCAGAATACTATTGTTTTCTGATCCAAATGTGAAGACACCCATGTTAACATCCACAGAGTTAGCAATAAGAGGAACACTTGGCTGCTGGAAATCAGAAAAGGTCACTACAGGGTCAGCTTTTTTCCCCAAAATGATTTGTGAAGGACAGGAGCCAACATCAGAATAATGATTTATCTACTAACAGCTGCAGACCCTACAGCCACCCTCGGCACTGAAGGCATCACGCACACAATCACGCCCAGAGCTGAACAGGAAATATGTGTAAGTACATTTCGCAGAGCCAACACCACTTCAAGACTGTGGAGTGATGATGGGAAGTAACTCTTTCACTTGGGCATCTTTGGCACCACAAATAACCCACTAAACAAGGTTACAACAATTGTTCCTGTTTCAATGATTTGAAAGACAGCTCAATTTGGAATTGATTGCATTCATGGGTTATCTAGGCACACAGCTTCACACAAAAATGCAGCACAAAGATCTTTGTGAATATAAGCAGGGGTGAGAAGTTTATTTCCATCCTTTTCCCATTGCTCTGTCACCAACTGGCCTCAGTCGCTAGTTGACTGCCATGTGTCCCTGGCTCAGCTGTGTGTGGCTCTGTTCTGATCAGTTCCACAAATATTTATCAAGCACTTCCTAAATGCTGAGCACAGAGCTACATGCTAAAGATATAAAGATGAATAAGAGACTTTTCCTGGACTTATGGAGGTCATCCATGGACTTAAGGAGATCAAGTCTATAAAGAGAGAAGAACATTTGTCACTCTAACTTACTCCCTATGTGGATTTCTTCCAAGACTCTCCCAGGCGAAGTCCTTCATCTTCAAATCCACTCTCTATCAGTGTCCCCATTTACAGATTCCAACTTCAGGGCTTCAATGGGGAGATGTTGGTCAAAGAGTACAAAGTTTCAGTCCTATAGGATATATAAGTTCTAGTGTTCTAAGGTACAGCATGAGGACGATACTTAATAATACTGTATTGTATACTTTAAATATGCTAAGAGAGTAGATCTGAAGTGTTCACACCACACACACAGTAACTATACGAGGAGATGAGTGTGTTAACTAGATTGAGTGTGATAATCATTTCACCATGTATATATCAAAACATCACATTGTTCATCTTAAATAAATACCATTTTTATTTACAAATTAAATTTTTAATAGTACACTGTGAACTACAAAACACAAAGAACATTCTGTTTATTCTGTTTCTTTGGCTTCTGGAACCAGAAATAGTTCCCTCCCAAAATAGCAATTTAAACCATCGTGAGAGAAGAGTGTGGCAAGACTGGAGAAATGGGAGAAGAGGAAAGGTGGCAGACCCACCCCAAACAATTATATTTAAGTTAAACTTCTAGTGAGTTGAGAATGGAGTGCTGGAGTTAATGAGTAACTGTAGAGACCGCTGATTATTGGCAACCGGGAATTAGCAGGTATGTGACCCTCTACTGTTCCCAAGAAAAGGAAACTAGTAAGCAAGTTGCTGGGGACAAACCTGAAGCCTGCAGTGAAGGGCAAATCTGCAGGAATAATTCCTCTAATTTTACCACGTGTCAGTGCTCATGGTAGGATAATTAGAGAGGCAACTGGAAAAGCAAGAGATTACGTATTATAGTGCCTGAATTTCATTCTTCCCTGGATAATGGTCTGGCCGAGAGAGAGGCCTCCCTACCTTGGAAAATAATTTCACTCCTGAGAATATTGAACCCATAGTGCATTACAGGCTAAATTAGCTTAAGAGATGAAGATGACATGAAATAAGGCTCTGACTTGCCCGATTGCTGCTCTGAGAAGGGACATGTCAGCAGTCGTTAGACTGACAGTATACTTCCCTTGTCTGTTGATGGCATTTTCAGTGGTTAGATTTCTCTGGACATCCGCAACATATTTTCAAGCTTTAGAGTAATCAAGAATGGGTAAGAAAAGTTGCCACCCACATCATTTGTCATCAGGGAAATGCAAATTAAAACAACAATGGGATGTCACCATATTCCTATTAGTATGGCCAAAATCCAAATCAACAACAACAACAAATGCTGGTGGGGATGTGGAGTCATAGGAACTCTCATTCATTGCTGGGGGGAATGCAAAATGGATCAGCCACTTTGGAAGAGAGTTGGGTGGTTTCTTACCGAACTAAACATACCCTTGCTATACAATCCCGCAATTACATTCCTTGGCATTTACCCAAAGGAGTTGAAAACTTAATGGCCACACAAAAACCTGTACACAGATGGGTATAATAGCTTTCCTTATAATTGCCAAAACTCGGAAACAACCAAGATGTCTTTCAGTAGGCGAATGGATCAACTATGGTACATCCAGACAATAGGATATTACCCGGTACTCAAAATAAGTAAGTTAGCACATCATGAAAATACACGGAGGAAACTTAAATGTGCATTGCTAAGTGAAAGAAGGCAACCAGAGTTATACAGTACGACTCCAACTATATGACATTCTGGGAAAGGCAGAACTATGGAGACAGTAAAAAGATCAGTTGTTGTCAGGAGTTAGTGGGGAGAGATGGAGGAAAAGATGAAGCAAAAAGGATTTTTACAGCAGTGAGGCTATTCTGTATGATGCTATAATAGTGGCTACATGTCATTATACATTTATTCCAATCAACAGAATGTACAACAACCGAGGGTGAAGCCTAAGATAAACTCTGGGTGAGAATGATGTGTCAATGTAGGTTCGTTGATTTTAATCAAGGTATCGCTTTGGTGGAGAACGTTGCTAATGGGAGAGGCTATGCAGGTGTCAGGACAGGGGTATATGTGAAGGTTCTGTACCTTCTACTCAGTTTTGCTGTGAACCTAAAGCTGCTTTAAAAAGTAGTCTGCTTTTAAAAAAACGTGTACTGACATTTTCTTTTGTCCACAGCAACCAACTCTGAGGTGTGAAGATTTTTTTACATTTCTTTTTTTAAAGCAAGAGGCAAAAAATAGCTCACTTGCATCCCACCTTTTATTCTACACATTTAAATGTTGAAAGCTAGAATCTGAGAGATTATCTAGTCTCATGCCTTTCCTTTATGTTATTTTCCCTAGGTAAAGAGTGAGTTAGGACATTAGATCTAGAACACAATTCTTAAGTTTCAGGCCAGTGTATTATCACAATTTCACTTGGTTCAAAGATGCAATTTCAGTAACGCATAGTAAAGCATTTGGCTGACTCTTGAAATGACCATAACAACTTAAGGAGTATATCTATCCCTACCTTTGATCCTTTGTATTGTTTTTAACAAATGGTGCATGAAGCTAAAATAGCTATCACTGTAATGCAAAACATTCCAGGTAAAAGAGAGATATAACTTATCCCTCTAGTGAAATCCATCCTAAAGATGTAAACTCTCCCACCACAATGAATAGTTGCTTGGTCCCCTCATCTGTCCCCAAGTTTTTATGAACTATTTTCTAATTAATTTAATTGTAGCATTAGCCACAGTTTCCATTTTTAACCCATTTTCATGAGGAATCGCATAAATATTTTCAATCTCCATGACACCTCACAAAAAGCAAGGTTTGTAAACACACTCGAACCCTAGCCAAAGCAGGAGACATTCCTGTACTTAATATTTAGCATGAGAAACATTGCTGAGAGTAACTCCCAGAAGATGGACCATTCGCTACCTTGAGTGATGAACATAGATTGAAGTTCAGGTTTTCTTTCTTTTTAAGTATTGTGGTGATTTGCTTCCTAATTGCAAATCAATCCATCAATCAATAGATACAAATAAATCAATACAATGGATACAGATTATTCCCAGGTGCTACTTCAAACAAAATAAAATACACATAATTCAAACATGAGGGAGTGTAAAACCGCGTTTCCCAACCACCATTCTGTACACATATCAGCCTCTCTGTCTAGTTCCCCTTCAACTCTTTCCCCTCTCTTGTTGATGGGATCTGCTTTAGAAAGCATCTATGCACTCCCTTCTACGTGGTGATGTCTTGTTTTCATGCAACTATTGATTAACATTGATCATCTAAACTGCCACACTTCGATACTGAGGGTGTCTTCACACAATGGCAATGTCTGCTGTACACTGACTCAGGTTTGTAACATTGCCACCCACATCTGTGCAGTGTATATATGAGAATATGAATGTGATAGTTATTTGGTATAGATTATTTTATAGAAATAAAACCTCAAAATTGTGATAGGTTTGTATGTGTTTTTATGGTTTTTTGAATGTATTCAAAACTTTAACTTTGATGATGTCAATAACTATGACTCCTTTAAGACAAGAAAGAGACACTCTATTTTGCAGAATTGTGAACCATATTTTTACCATAATGAAAGAGGTAAGCAGCACAAGTTCATGATGTCCTCACACCTGTGATGTGATTTTGATGGCTAGGTGGACTCTGGCATCAGATATCAGAACATAAGCCAGGACCAGGCAAGATGGAGTTGATGGGAAGTGACCTGGTCTTAAGGGTGTATGGGGGATGGGGCAGCTGCACGTGGACCTACCATGCCAGGTTCTAATGCTACAGGAAGTTGCTACTCCTCATCCAATCAGGAGGTAGGCATGGAGCAACACATCCAAGCTGCCCTCTTCATTCAAAGGGTCAAACCATTTGATTAGGTTACAAAGTAGATAATCCCCCACTCACCTATAGCAATTCTGAATGTAACGGACAAAATCTTATCAAAGTCAAGCATTTCATAGCTCTGGCATTAGTCTTATATAATGCAATTTTATCAGTTAGGTTTTTGAAAAGTGTTTGTTGATTACAGCGAATCCCTTTTCAGCAATTTAGCAAAACTAAAGTGATTTACAAAATAGGTGGAGACATACATTTTGCTGCTTGTCATCATTTCCCCAAACTACTGAGGTTGCAAAGAAGCATAAATATTTAAAAAGTGCTCAGGATTGCTTAATCCTGTCATTGATAATTTATTAATTTACAAGAGACAGAAGACTGAGATGTACTCTAGCAACCACTAATTGTTTTTAGATTATCCATTAATATATTCATTTCATAATTGTAAGTGAAAGAATGCATATTAATGTTCAAAGCTATGGCTCTTTTTGCATAATTTAACTAATTTCAATGGTTAAAAACTTAATTAAGCAGATTCAAAGTAAAAGTGGCTTCAGTAACAAATGTGTTTACCTTTCATCAAAACAGACACTTTTTTCACACCATAGTGAACTACTAGAACTGTGGCTTCAGCAATTTTTTTTTGATCCAGTCCAGACCTCCAGTGTTGCACTCCTCTGATATCCTCACTTTCCCCCAGGCTAGTATACATGACAGGGTTCATCATTATAATCACACCATTGCATATAGCCTCAACTCTGCGACTCGCTTTTCCTACATTGTATTCACCTGTTGAGAACTCCACCATAGTTAAGTCCGACTCTCCGGGTTGGGTTCTCTGCACCAGGCAAGCAGCCGAATGAGGCTGAAAAGCACACATACGGCTGCTGGTCTCAAACTAAGCCTGTGACCTTGAACTGTCCATCAATTCTGTTTCCCCATCCATTTACTCATTCATTTTTGTTGTTGTGGTTGTTGTTTTCTTGTTTTAATTTTTAATTTTGTTGGTGCATGGTAAGAGCATATATTTATGGATTACAAGAGCTATTTTGATATAAGCATGCCATGCATAATAATCACATCAGGGTAAATAGAGTGCCATCCCCTTGAGCATTTATCCTTTGCATTTCCAACAATCCAGTTATACTCTTTTAGTTATTTTTCAATGAACAATTAAATTATTTTTTATTATAGTCACCCTGTTATGCTAGCAAATACTAGGTCTTACTCATTCTTTCTAAATATATTTTTGTACCCATTAGCCACGCCCCCCTTCCCTTCCTCTCCTAACTAACCTTCCCAGCCTCTGGTAACCATCCTTCTACTCTATCTCCATGGGTTCAATTGTTTTAATTTTTAGCTCCCACAGATAAGTGAGAACAGGTGATGTTTGTCTTGCTGTGCCTGGCTCATTTCACTTAACACAAAGACCTCCAGTTCCATCCACGTTGTTGCCAATGACAGCATCTCATTCTTTTTATGACTAAATTATACTTCACTGTGTATATGTACCACCTTTTCTTTATCCATTTGCCTATTGATGGACACATAGGTTGCTGCCAAATCTTGGCTATTGTGAATAGTGCTGCAATAAACTCATGCATTTTTCCTTATGTGTATGTCATACTCTGCTCACTTCTCAGGCCTCTAACCTCTCCTTCCCATGCCATCTCTCAACTAAAGTCCCTGCTTCTTATTTCCCTGAGAAAACAGAAGCAGTCTGAAGAGAATGTCCTCCAGCACCCACCACCAGAAGCATTTGCCTACCTGGAAATGGCCCATGTACTCAAACCTTCCTTCCTGTTATGTGGAGCAACTGGCCATGCTGTCACCCAAATTAAAGCATCCACTGCACACACATCCCTTTCTTCCTCGCCTAAGGGGACTATTCCATCAATTCTTCCTTTCTTCTCCTATATTATGATTTTCCTCTACTATTGGATCATATCCAAGAGCATATGAATATGAAACTATTTTTTCCATCTGAAAAAAATAAAACTTTCCTTCCCCCACCTCCTATTTCAGCTAACTCCCTGATCCTCTACTCTCTTTTATACAGAAATTCATAGAAAGAATGGTTTTAGAAGGACTAGTTCCATTCTGTCTTCTCCCATTCTCTCTTGAATCCACTCCAGCCAAGTCATCACCCCGTTGGACTACTGATACAGCTTTTGTCAAAGCCACCAAAGGCCCAACTTGTAAATCCAATGGTCAATTCTCAGTCTTCATTGGTTTGACGTGTCTGCAACGTTTGATAAATTTAATCACCCCTTCTTCTTTAATATGCTACACTTGGCTTTCAGAATCCCTCACTCTGCTTATTCTCCTCTTGTCTCACAGTAGCTCATTCTCTTTTCTGATTCTTCCTTATATCCTTAACCTTCAAATGCTAGGATGCCTTGAACTCTGTCTTAAGAGTATTTCTCATCTCTAGCAACACTCAATCTCTAAGTCAGAGGTGCTTAACCTACGTTACAGGTTAAAACAGAGATAAGAATCATCTGGGAAGTTTTAAAAATGCCAAAGTCTGAGATCCATCACAGACCAATTACAGAAGAATTTATATGGGTGAAGGTGGGTCTCAGTTGAGAATCACTACCTTAAATGATCTCATCCAGCCTTGTAGCTTTGAACACCATCTAAGAACTGATAGCCTCAAATGTATGTCTTCACCACAGATCTTGCCCAGACTTGCATATCCAACTGCCCACTTGATTTCTACATGTGGATGTCTAATAAATACTTCAGACTTCACAATCCTAAAACACATATCCCAATTCTACATGTTCTAAACTTATTTTTGCAGTCTCCTCCATGCCAATAAATGACAACTCCACCCTTCAGTTGCTCGAGCCAAAAACGTTGAAGTCAACCTGATCATTTTTCTCTCATACCCCAAATCTAGTCTGGAAGACAATTCTGTCATTTCTACCTCAAAAATAGTTTGAGAACCTGTCACTGCTCAACACCTCTGCTAAGGCCATCCTACTCCAAACCCCACCACTTTTCTCTAGACAGATGCACCTCCTGCTCCTTACTTCTTCAATTCATCACCCATATATTATCCACTCAGCGAGGCTTTCTCTGACTACGCTATTTAAAATAGCACCCTCTCATCACTGCATGCCTTATCCTCATGCCTGGCTTTATTTTATTCCAATGCATTTATCACAATCTGACATACTACATCTTTCTCTTATTTCTGTATTTATTCTGCTTCTCTCTTAAAATACAGGCTCAAGAGGGCTTCCCATCTAAAATAGAGCCTCAAATGTGAGCAGAGTAGATGCTCAGTAAATATTTACTGAATGAATGGTTGAATCTTCTATATCCTAGCAAATAAATCCTTCTGGAAACAAATCATTTAAATGCATCAAGAGGAAATAATATGATCATTTTAAGCAAGACAGAACAGCTGACCCAAATTGCTGTCAGAATGCCACTTTTTGATACTGTCCGCTGGCTTGACAGCACCAATTTTTTAAAAAATCCATTCTGGTGCATACGTATGCCTCCCCAAAGAATGTGCTCTGTGTGAGAAGCATGTTATTTCAATATAAACCATGTCTGGATTTTTTCTTGCCATGATCTGACTCAATGTCTCGCACTGCTCAGAGCCAAACTGTCTCATAAGTCGGTCTTCTTGTTTTAAAGCCTCCCTGCCAGGAAAAAAAAGCAGAGGGCATTTGTGCCTCTTTATTGTGACAATATGCATCTGTGTTACCTGGTAACTTCTACACACTGGCTGTCGGTTCAGCTGAACTGTGCGCCCCGGGCAATCCTGCTTCTGTGGTTCCTCTGTGGGAGCTTGACAAGAAAGAGTGAAAAACCAATGCCTGGATGTGGTGCAAATTAACATTTTTGCTGTGCCCACGAAACCCTCCATCACGAACATTGGCATCACAATATGAATCTTTTATGTACCTGTGTTTATTTGGTATATGACAAAACAGATGCTAGCCAACTAAGAAGAGAGATTTTAAAAGCCTATTTTATATTCAAGTGTCAATTGGTAGCTAATGTTAAAGCTTTTGAGAGTGAACATTTATTCAGAAGCTATCAAAAAGAACTGGCTTCCTGATTTTTAAAGACACATGTTGTGCATATCTGACAGGCAAAATTTATATGACCCATGGAAACCTATAAATATTCTCCTAGGGAAACTGGAATTACTTAAGGCAAAAATACATTAACAAAGGCAGAAATACTGTTAATACAAACATGCTGATTGTAAAGTTGTCTCACTCACCCACTACAGATATTCGATGTTTCTTGCCGTAGAAAGAGTTTTGCTCACGGGTGGTGGACAGCATTAGACTGAGGGCCCAAGGAAACAGTCCTAGAAAGGTTAAAAATAATAAATGGACTTTAACATATTAGGACAAATAAAAAATCAAATTTCTCCTGCGGATATGAAACCCTGTATGAAATAAAATGGACAAATGGGATTTTATTCCATTGCTGTGCTTCTAAGGTCCTTCGGTCTAATGCCTGTGAGAAGACAGCCAATGGGCTCTTGGCCTGACAGGTGAGTACATCTCATTAAAGTCTTAGAAACCTCAGTATCACTTAAAAAGAACAACTGGACAAGCAATCCATTCGTTAGCCAAAGAAAACGCAGCTGGTGACACATGAGTTTGAAACTACAGAACCTATGTGCTGAAAGGGATCCTAGAGATGATCCTGTCACACTAATACCACAGTTTTTAGAATGGAGAACTTTTAAAGGTTAAAAAGAAGTTGGCGGCATCAAGCCACTTCATGGCAGAGTAAGTCTAACTTCCAGTTTGAGGGACACATAAGTCAATGTCCTCTCTGCTACACTATGATGCCTTTCACCCTAAACCTAACTTTCATAACTCACCCCTTATTGTTGCCATCAAATATAGTTGTACAATTTCTTGACAGTCTCAGCCCTAAGCATATATGGCTTTAAATCTAACCATTTCTTTTCTATTGGAAGAAATGTAAAACTTTCATGGTCAAGAAAAAAAAAAAAGCAGTGAGTTATAGATTCCAATTCAACTGCTGCAAGATGGCTTTTCAAGGAAGAAGAATTTATGAGAAAGAAAGGCAAGCAACGTGGGACACTGGGCTAGAATCGTAACAGATGTGTGTATGCCCCATGTTTGTGGAAGAGCGCCATCCCAGCAAAATTGACCCTGAAGCATAATCATAAATCATGCTTTATATCCACTACTGTACCATGTAAAACTGGAGGTGCATTTTCTTTTTTTTTTATTTTTTGTTTTCCAATTTTTATTTTCAATTCAGTGGGTACATGTGCTGCTTTGTTACGTGGGTATATTACTTGATGCTGAGGTGTGGCGTATAAATGATCCCATCACCCAGAGAGTGAACTGAGTACCCAGCAGAAAGATTTTCAGCCCTTTTCCCATCCCTTCCACCCTCCTTATGAAGTCTACAGAGTATACTGAGAACAGTACTCTTTATGTCCATGAGTACCCAATGTGGAGCTCCCACTTACAGGTGAGAACTTGCAGCATTTGGATTTCTGTTTGTGTTAATTCACTCAGAATAATGGCCTCCAGCTGCATTCATGTTGCTGCAAAGAACTTGATTTTGCTCTTTTTATGGTTGCATGGTATTCCATGGTGTATATGTCCCAAATTTTCTTTTAAATTATATTTTAAGTTCTGGAGTACATGTGTGCAACGTGCAAGTTTGTTACATAGTTATACATATGCCATGTTGGTTTGCTGCACCCATCAACTCATCATTTACATTAGTATTTCTCCTAATGCTATCCCTCACGCAGTCCCCCACTCCCTGACAGGCCCTAGTGTGTGATGTTCCCCTCCCTGTGTCCATGTGTTCTCACTGCTCAACTCCCACCTATGAGTGAGGACATGCAGTGTTTGGTTTTCTGTCCTTGTGATAGTTTGCTTAGAATGATGGTTTCCAGCTTCATCCATGTCCCTGAAGAGGACATGAACTCATCCTTTTCATGGCTACATAGTATTCCACGGTGTATATATGCCACATTTTTTTAATCCAGTCTATCATTGATGGACATTTGGGTTAGTTCCAAGTCTTTGCTATTGTGAATAGTGCCACAATAAACGTACGTGTGCATGTGTCTTTAGAGTAGAATGATTTATAATCATTTTGGTATATGCCCAGTAATGGGATTGCTGGGTCAAATGGTATTTCTAGTTCTAGATCCTTATAAAGCCTCATAAAGCATGCTGTATAGCCACTACTGTACCATATAAAACTGGAGGGGCATTTTCATGGGGAAAACTTTTGAGAACAAGTTGAAATAGTGGTTAAAATAGAAGCCAACCACTCTTTTCTTGGGTATCCTGGAACCCAACCAGCCAAGCTTGTCAAGGGTTATATTCTGTACCTATAAAATTATATTTTCCCAATGCATTATCTTTTCTGTTATTAGTTACCTGCCTCCTATCAGACTCCTGGTCCCTTGCTCCCCTGTTTCTATAAAGAGGGATCTTAGAACAGCTTCCTCTTTCCTTCTGATATGGTTTAGATATTTTTCCCCTCCAAATCTCATGTTAAAATGTGATCTCCAGTGTTGAAACTTGAGCCTGGTGGGAGGTATTTGGGTCATGGAAGCTCATTCCCATAAATGGCTTGGTGCCCTCCTTGCAGTAATGAGTGAGTTCTTGCTCTGAGTTCACATGAGATCTGCTTCTTTAAAAAGAGTGTGGCACATTTTTCATCTTTCTCTTGCTCCTGCTCTTGCCATGTGATATGGCAGTTCCTCCTTTGCCGTCTATCATGTTTGGAAGTTTCCTGTGACCTCACCAGAAGCTGAGCAGATACTGGCATCATGGTTGCACAGCCTGATAAACTGTGACCAAAATAAACCTCTTTTCCTTATAAATTACTCAGCCTCAGGTATTCCTTTATAGCAACACAGAACAGACAAATACCCCTTCTGTCTGATTATTTATAATAGTGACTGGTAGAGATATCAAAGATAAAATCAGGATGCTTTAGTGAAGATTAGTTGTTCTTAATTCTGGCTGAACATTAGAATCAACTGGAGAATTTTCAAAAATATGATATTTGGACTTCACTCCTAGATTAACTGGTCTGGGGTAGGGTCCCAGCATCAGGTGGTTCAGAAAAGATCTCCAGATGATTATATATATGATTATAGCATTGTTCTAGATTAAGGACCTATGAGCAAAGATTATGGAATCATGAAGGGTGTGAAGTGAATTACAAAATCTCCTTAATCTAGAACAATGCTATAATCATATTATAGGTAGAAGTTACATTTGAGAGTTTAGGGGCTATAATTTGCTATAGCAGTGAGAAACTGACGCCTAGAGATGTTAAGTCAATAAGGTCTCAGCACTAGCTAGTGGCAGAGCCAGCATTCTGGTCACTTGACCTTGTGAACAAACTACATAGTAAAGAGTTATCCCATGACATCTGAAAGAGAGGAAAATAATTTAGAAAAGAAATGAAATAAAGTGACAGCTTTGCTCGGAAAATATAAAACATATGGTGTTCAAGAGGTGAACACCATATCACCATTCACGGAGGGATTATTAGACAAATCCGTGGTGACTCACAGCAGATTAGTAGGAGCTGTGGGCTGGAGGTGTGATAGCTAACCATGAGGGGTGAAAGTCAGGATAAAAACAAAACGTGACTTGGCTAATATCAAACAGAATCCAGGTTTGGGTGAACTATAGAAATGATATCATAAAATATTGCATATATTCTTTCTATGTAAGCAAAGGAAACATTAGATACATTTGCTTCCTATGTAAGCAAAGGATACGTTAGATACATTCTTATTATGTGCTTGGCATAGACTAAATGCTCAGTTCACGACACATGCCACTTCATTTCACTGATGCCACAATGCAGAATCCATCTGAATTGGGCTTTGCTGGTCCATAAATCGGAATGCCTTGCTGTCGTGCTACATGTGTACTGATATTTTCCAGACTTACAATGGTGAAACATTGAAATTTTGTACGCTGCACTTACCTAAAGTGAAGAGTACTTTCTTGGGGGGGGGGGGGGGGGGGGGGGGGGGGGGGGGAGCGGGAGAGAGAGAGAGAGAGAGAAAGATAGACCATTTGTAGGGTCAGAAAGACAACAGCAATGGGCCTCTCCTTGTTTTTCCTTCAACCAAAATTGTGGAGGATGAAATCAGTAACAGAAGAGCTGATGATGTCTTGTCTTGGCCCTGGCAAACTCAAACACTGCTTACAACCATTCACCTAATGATAACTTATTTATCCATCTTAAAATTGTAAGTAAACTACCTAACTTATGAGTAAGGCAGGATGCAGTATGTTCAATGGCACACAGTAATGCTTCATCTAGCATCTTCATGGAAGAGGTAGTCCACATAAATTCATTTTTAAGATAAATCACATTTCTTTAAGAGTCATCTTTCAGAAAAAATATTCTAATTAAATTATCGGTAAAGAATATTAATGATAATATCCTTTTTAAAGGATATACCAAACATAATTTGATTTTGTTCTTGAGAACATGGGATTAAGAGAATGAATAGCAATGTTCTTATTTAAGAGTTATGATACTCTGAAAAAATATTAAGGTACGGAAGGTTATTTATCCCTAGGTTTAATGATTCCCAGATTATTATCCTTACACTGTGTTGATTTGATTGCTATTTCTGGTATCAGAATATCCTGCTTCTAACTTGGTTCATGCTTTTTACATAACTTCTGGCCAGTGAGAGATTCTATATTTCTAATTGAATAAAATGCATGGGCCTTTTAACAGACTTTTGTCATTTCTTTCATTTCAGGCTGTTTGCTTATTCTGGGCTTGTTTCATTCAGAAAATACGGGAAACCTGACCTCTAAATGGGTGAGCTGCCAGTGTTACATGCTTCCCATGGTGAATACTGAATGTCAATAAAGGAAAAACTCTGGGAAAAACAATTGAAACTATCTCCATTCCTATTCTAAAAATTAAGTGTATATAAATGTATAGAAACTGTTCACTGAGTTACTCTCATTAGAAATCAAACCCTCACTTTAATTAGCTTGCTTTTCCAAAATGTTATATTTTCACAAACCTTGCATTCCACACCCTAGAAGTAAGCTCGGAGAGCTCATACAAGTGCTTAGGCTACCAATCAAGGCAAAGCAGCTTTACAAATAAAGACGCAGAAGGAAAAAAACACAATTAAGTAACTTGCTAATTGTTTTCCTTAATGTGAACGCCAGCTAGTGGAGATACATTTGTGATGGTAAATGAAGCTGTCTGCAGTCTTGGCAAGGCTTGCGTGATGCAGTCTTGCAGCAGGCAGAGGCAGGGGTCCCCAGGATGCAAACACAGCATGGTTAGCCCCTCGGTTGTGTTGTGTTGTGTTTTGTTTTGTTTTTGCTTTCTAGAAGCTGTGAGTGAACTTGTTCTCCTAAAAGTTGAGAATGACACTCAGCAGTAATGGTTAAACTTCTTTCACATTCTATTCTCCTAAGTCTTTTAAAATCTACTGGTTCTATCCAGGTTCATTCTACAAGAGCTTTCTTCCTTTCATCTCTTCCCATGACACCTTTGCCTTTGCCAAGGTGATGATGTTCACTTTTCTATACTTGTCCTACCTTTCCCAGACCCCCTTGTCTCACTCTGCTGCTCTAACAATTTCTGACCATAAATATTTGCAATACCTCTTCTGAATCAAATGTGGGGAGCTGAGTGTTTTTTCCCCAAATAGACAAATGCATCATATAAAGTTTCATAAACACAGAGGTTGCTTGATCTCAGAAAAGCTGAATAAAAGTGCAGAAGAATGGGCCTCTGCTGGCAGAAAGGAATTTGCAAGTGCTTGGATACATGATTCAGGACTCATTATCATCAATCCCTGGTCCTGGCATGTGGGTGACCCTCAATACATGTTGTTTTTAATGGGAAATCTGAAATAACACGTTGGTAATGCTGTTATTATTACTCTTGAGGCTATGAACAAATAGTTTTTGATTGCTACTGAGTTTTCATAGCAGTTCTTGAATCTGTAACAATCTGAGGTTAGGGTTAGAGTCTTGAAAAGATGTCAGTACTGAAGGAGTGGGAATCAATGTTTTGTTCAAACCCCCATACTTAGAAAGTCATGGTGGATTGTAATTGATCAATTTTGGGGGTGACAGGAGGAGAAGGGGGAGATGTTTGGGTCAATCCTAGCCAATGATTTAGGAGAAGTGACAGAGTCGGCATTCAGAGGAGGGGAGCTGGACTGTGCTGATGGCTCTAGTGGTCAAAGATGAAGAGTAAGATCCCAGTTCCATCAAAGAACATGAACAAAAATCAAGAATGAGGACCGCACTTCCCTCTTGTGGTGGGTCATATGTGGGGGCCAGGAAGGATGCTGCAGTTTATGGAGCTGCCTTAGAAAAGCAAGACCCCAAATTGCACATGCGGTTTGTCTGCAGACTACCAGTTGGTGGTCAGTACCTAAAAATGAGGTAGAGGAAACTAGAGGCTCTCCATCTCTTTTATTTGCAATGTAAATCCCAAGCTGTACAGCAAATGACTCTTCAGCAAATATTCAAAGCCTAGAGCTTGGCAAAACTACAATGACAGTAATCAAGTGACTAGAAAAGGATGCCGCACTATAGATGAAAACTCCAACCAGTTAAGACAAATAATCTTTCCAGAAAAACAATGCTGGGAGTGTTTCACATTCATTCCCATGAGTTTCCTCTAAGATACAGAAAACAATATGAGAAAGGACAGAGGAAAGTACGCAGCTTTGTGGAAAAAAAAGAAAAGAAAAGAAAAAGGAAAAAAAAAACAACAAAAACAACCTAGTTTCAAATTCCAGCTCTTTCACTGCCTATTAATATTTGTAGCCATGTGACCTTAGTCACATATTTCACATATTTAATTTCACTTCCTGAAATATACCATAGAGATAATAGGAACTACTTCAGAGGATAGTTATATAAAGGTAACAGGCATAAACTCAATTGACCTAGGGTGCTGATGACATGACAGGGAAGACTGGTGGGGAGCCTTGATTTTGTAGCCAGACCCCCTAAGGGTGAATCTCCGCCTATTGCTACCAGTTGGGAAAGTTCCTTGATTTATCTGTGATTCAGGATTCCCATTTATGAAATGTAGATATTAATATTACCTACCTCACCGCGTTGTTATGAGAATTAGATGATTTAATGTATATAAAACTTACCTCCCTGCCTAGCACAGAATAAACAGTAAATAAGCTAAGTGAGCCCTGGCCAGAGATGCGCTAAGTCCCCACGACCCTGGCTGATGTCACCATTCCTTATTGCTGCCTTATCAATTTCCCGGTGCTTCTTGAAGTGTGTTTGTTTGGTAAAAGTAGAGGGTGGGGACTGATTACAGCTTGACTCAATATGGCCTTTGTCAAGATGCCCAGAGGCTAAGAAGATCTAGAATATGAAAAAATGGAATTTGAAACTCAAAGTACTTCAAACCCCAGGAAATCACAGTCTTTATGGCCAAGCAGTGCGCAGGAAAAGCAGAGATGTGTCTGCTTCCAGATACATTTCTACCTCTGGATATAGTCAGCATCTATTCCCTCAGTGGCTTCACTCTGGATGTGTGAGAATCCTCACATGTTACTGCATAGAGAGTGGTTAATCAGAAGGAATGCTAGGGACAATCCAGCCCAGCTGGATTTTACCTACTCTTTAATGGGTAGATAGCTACACTGTTACTTTAAAATATACGCTACTTATGCAAAAAGCTACATTTCATGTTCATGTATTACCCTGTGAATGTATGTACCCTGAACCAAAAACACATTTATGAAAAACTGGGCTTAGCATTGCTACAACAAAATTTGTGTTTTTACAAAATTATTTATTACAGTTTACATATGCTGGCAGTATTTAAGGGAGAATTCCTTTCTCAGGGTGCACTCAGATGTCAACAAGATATTGACTAAATGTTGACTAAAAATATTTGTTTAGAAGAAAGACAAATACCCAGGAACTTACTGGGAATAGTGTCCATGAAAGCATTTGATAGGCTCACAAATAACGAAATCGATCATGTGGAATTCTTGGCAGCCATGGTACTTGTCTTACCCGTGTGGCAACCATAACGCACACTCTTTCTTCTCTCCCGCTCTAGAAACCACTTCAGAAGGTGAGATGGTGAGAGTGACATCATGGGGCTAAACTTATCTGCGTTACAACTATAAGTTGTTTGCAAACGTCAGGACTTTATTTCTAGTAGCAATAAATTACCTACCTCACGACCGATTGAGACATGCCCATGTATAAATAATGCGGTTTAGAAGTCCCATCTGGTCTGATCCTTTCCACTTGTAGTCAATAAAAGAGATGCTCAGACAGCATAAATAAATTATACGAGGTCACACAGCTAGCAAGCAGCAGCATTGCCACCCTCTTGAAACGAGTCTGTTGACTTGAATCCAGTGTTCCTTTTACAGAACACATCACATTTATTTCAGCAGAGACCTAATATGTTATTCAAGTGAATAACAATTTAGTAGTGCTGGATGTGACTCACTCTTCCTCCAAGACGTACACCATCTTCCCACTGGGAAGAGTCATCTATCTTCCATACAGCTGCTAGACCACTTTTTAACAGGTAGATAGCAACACTGTTACTTCAAAACATATGCTACTTATGCAAAAAAACTACATTTCATGATCACATGTTGCACCACAACTGTATGTACCCTGGACCGAAAACACATTTATTTAAAAAAAAATCGTGCTTAGCATTGCTTAGACAAAATTTGTGTTTTTACAAAATTATTTATTATAGCAGAGAATCCTTAATTCCAATGACAAGACTGCCTGCAGCAATGTTTAATATTCATTCACTTTTATTCAGGCAGAAAATTGACATCAGAACAGGCCTATTTTTATAAAAGACATTCTAGTTTTTCCAAAGACAAGATACTTTTCCAAATATTCAAAAATATGCACGGAAAGTATAGCCTCAACTTGTGATATCAAGTGATAACATTTTATTAGCTACTATATCCAATAAAGGGATTTTGCAAACATCCTGAGAACACAGCAGGCCTTAGAGCCAGGAGGCTCTGCTAACAAGAAGGATAGACGGCTCTCAGGCCCTGCCATGTGTCCTAGAGGTGGGTCACAGGACAAATGAAGAATCTTCTCCCTGAGTGAACTGACAGCCATTTATTTGCTCGATATGCAGGCTGCAGATGTTGGAAAATGTCATCCTTCAGAAAAAACAAGGAGCTAACCACTGTATCTTGACCCAGGCTGACTGCCAGGAGAGTCATGATTTGGTAACAGATGGATGAAAAAAAAACATCTCCACACAAAAAGCTCTACAGACAAGGACAGATTCTGGCAAATCTTTTTGCCTGTCTTTCTCACAGCCCCAGGCACAATGCAAGCAGTGAATTGAGTGTCACTGTGTCCTTGGGTCAGGACAATCTTTGCCCCGCTCTGCTCAGCCTATTTGCTAGTCTGCCTTTGAATCCTTCATGCCAGGCCTGGCTTAACTGAGCAACCGTACATCTGGGCTGCTTTCCCGGCAGCAAAGAAAACCATGTGTTCAGGAGTTACTTTATGGGTTGAGAAGGGGTAAAAAGCAACACAAAAACAAACACGGCCGAACCATCAGGAAATGAAGAACCATGTAGAAATGTGTCCTGAGATCACACCAAACAGAAGAGCTCTATAATGTCAGGCCAACTTGTGTTGTCTCTGCCATGGTATGAGGGCTTCTGGGTCTACAGAATGCAAAGGTCTGAAAACAGTGCTGTCAAGCTGGGAGAGTAGCAGGTGAATAAGCGGGCAAGAGAGAGAGGCATCAGAGGAGCTCTGATGGCACTTTTCCTCCCAAGGAGGGGTAGGGTGCATGGTGGGATGGGTCCTTTCCCGGACTGGGAGATAAGCCTGGGAAAGGGTGTAGTCACCCTCCAGAAATCAGCAAGATTAAGCACATCTCTTGACCACCTTGGCTGCCATAAGGGAGGGGATTTCTTGCTCTTTCATATAATAAAGTGTGGGTGTGCTAACAGGAAACATCATGTCTTTAGAAAACAGAAATTTGATAAAATATAAAATTTTATTTTACTAAATTTTCACCCACTTTTATTAGAATGCTTTTGAATCAGTAGAGTAGGATCATCTAGACCTAACAGAGGAGTTCTGCCTGAGACTTGGTCAACCTGAAGCGACTATGATGGTACCAGTTCAACAGATAAGCAACTTTCATTGAAATGAGAAGTTTTAACATCGTAAGCACAGCAATATCTCTCCCCAACATCACATATCATACAATGCAGCCACCAGTAGAATCCTATAGAGTTGCGTTTTTGTTTTGCTACAGTAGAGCTTACTTTATTTTATTTTTGGAAGTGTGTAAAATAATTTGATGTTTGTATGGAAGAATGAATCTCCAAGAATATAAAATTATGAGAAAAAAGAATACAGCGTGTGTATGTTTGAAGCCGAGGAGGTTGTTGATTTGCTTTGCCAGTTATAAAACTTTATTATAAAATTTCCTTAATCAGACCAGCACAGGAGCAAACAAATCAATAGAGAATCCAAACAAAGACATGAGTATCTATGAAAAACTGACATGTGACAAAAATGATATTTTAATTTATAGGAGAAAGGATGGCTTATTTAGTCCCTTCTCCCATTGTTGAAATTTATCTAATTAAAATTTAATAACCTTAAAAAATTGTACTGTCACCATTGACAAGCCATCTCAAGGGAAGGAAATTGGACTTCATCCTATATAGAATACAAAAAAAATTCTAGCTAAATTAAGATTTAAATATTAAAAATTAAAAAACAAAACAGAGTTTTAAGCAAAAGAACTTAAGAACCTCTAAAGCTATAAAAACAAAAGGCAGTTTGGATTATAAAAGGAAGTTTAAGGAAAACATTTAGAATGTTAAATGATTTCACAAATAATGTCAAAAGACAAATTACAAACAGGAAAAAAAAATTTGCAAACCACATGAAATATTGAGAATTAAATTCTAGAATACATAAATTGATAAGAAAAAACAATAGAAATAAATGGAAAAATGGGCAAGGAATATGATTTAATTCTCAAAACACAATTCACAGAAGAGAGGCTAAATGATCAATAAATAAAAAGATGTTCTACTTCCCACAAATAGTCTGGGAAATTAATATTAAATGTATACTGAGATGCCATATTTCATTCATTTGATCGGCATTAATTACAAATAATTCTAATGCCCTGTGCTTACCAGGACAAAGGAAAAAGTTCTCTCATGTACGGCTGATGGAAAGGTGAATATTGTAGTTATTGATATGAAGGGATGTCAATGCTACCTTGCTGGTGAGAAAAAAGCAAGTTATAAAGAAATACACTGTGGTGGTTAATTTTACAGGTCAACTTTGCTAGCCTGTGGTTTCCAGATATTTGTTCAAGCATCAGTCTCAATGTTGCTGTGAAAGTATTTTTAGATGTGATTCACTTTTAAATAAGTAGATTTTTAATAAAGCAAATTATTCTTCATAATGTGGGTGGGCCTCATCCAATCAGTTTACGTTCTTAAGGGAAAAAAGCTGAGATTCCCCAGAAACAGAAGGAATTCTACCTCCAGACTGCCTTCAGATTCATGACTTCAGCTTTTCCCTTGGCCTCCAGCCTGCCATCCTACTCTGCACAGTTTGGATTTGTCAGCCCCCATAGTCATGCCAGTCAATTTCTTAAAATAAATCATGTTCTCTCTATATATATCTATGTACAGTCTATTGGTTCTGTTTTTCTGGAGAACCCTAATACATGCATGTAATATTTCCAGTGCTACAGACAAACAAAAGCCCTATTCATATGTATTTATATTTGAAGAGGTCTGTACAAATATGGGAAAAATGCAGGAAGAGTTTGTTTCAAGCTGAAAATACTGTGGGTGTTCGTGTATGTGTGTGTGTGTGTGTGTGTGTGTGTATTGAGGAAGAGGAGGATGGAAAAACATCTAGAGAAAATTAGAAATAAATTAGAAATATAAAGTACAATACAACTGCAAGTATTTAAAAATTAAATAAAAATAAAGACATAAATAAACTAAATTTTAAAGGGATCAATTGAGAGAAGATACTGAAGGGTCTTTCATACCAGGCTAAGGAACACTAACTTGTCATGTGCAAAATGGACAGTTATCACACACATAAGATACACAAGTAAGAACAATTTTAAGAGAATTTGTCAAGATAAGCTCATTTCAGGGCACAATAAGAGCACAGTGTTTCGAAGCCTGGGCTTTGACATCAGGTGTCTCTGGGCTTAAATCCCAGCTCTATCACTTATTTGAGTGTGACCTTTTATATAATTCCTCTAAGTTTCAGTTGCCTTATCTGTAAAGTAGGAATAATAAAAATAATACCTACTTTACAAGGTTGTTGTGAGTACTCAATAATCATGTATGGAAGGCACTTAATATACTGTATGCAGGCACAAGGTAAACCATTGCATTTATTCCTACTGTCATTTCATCATTATTACAGACAATAGGCAGTGAGCTTACTAAAGACTACTGAGAGTCAAAACAAAATGTGCAGAGCAGTTAAGTAGCTGGCATAGTAGTTCAGAATGGCCAGAGTGTAATATAAGGAAAGCTGTGTGTGTATGTATACATGTGCTTAGAAGGAAGAGGCCATGGCAGTAGAAATAAATAAAGGGGAGAATCTCAGAGGTAAAATCTAAAAGATTACTTCAAAATCAAGGGTGGCTCTGAAGTTTCTGGTTTAGATAGTATCTAAGTCCATTTGTAATGCTGCAACCTAATACCATAGACTAGGTAATTTATTAGGAACAGAAATTTATTTATCTCAGTTCTGGAGGCTGGCAAGTCCAAATCAAGGTGTGAGCACCTGGTGTCTGGTGAGGGCCTTCTTGCTGCCTCCTCACATGGAGGAAGGGATGGAAAGGCAAGAGAAGATGAACCGTATCCTCACATAGCAGAAGAGCAAAAGATCAAGCCAGCCTAAACGCTGAGTGAAGCCTCTCTTGAAAGGGTCTTAATCTCATTAAATACGGAAAAGCCCACATAGCCTCATCAGCTCTTAAAAGTCCCATGTCTTAATACTAATACAATGGAAACACTGAATTTTGGAGGAGACACATTCAAACCATAGCAGGTAGTGATGCCACTAATGGAGGAAGAGCAATTCTGGGAGAGGATTTAAGATTGGAAGTTTGGTTTGGGATGTAACAATCGTTAATATGCATTGAGTGCTTATCTCTTATTACTCTCAAAATGACCCTATGAAGTTGTTACAATTACTTCCCCATTTCACAGATGAGGAAACTGAAGAACAGTGACATGAATCAGTATGTCCATGGTCACAGCGCTAATAGGGCCGGAATGACTGGAAGTAGGTTATAAACAGATGAAGAAAATTTCAGAATGGAAGCTAATATCAAAAGTATTAAGGGTCACTAAGAATCTAGAAACATAATACTGAAAAGAGATGTTGAATTTGGTAATTTGGAGGCAACCTCCTCCTTGTTAAGGTCTGACTTCAATGTCTTTAAGAGCAAAGAATACAGAAGAAAAAATGGTAAATACTAACTTTTTTCAAGGAATGTAGCATTCAAGGCAAGAAGAAAAACAGAAAAGCAGTTAGAATATCTTGCCTCTGCTAGAACTTCTCCAAAACTTTATTACTTCCCTCAGAACAAAATAAAATCCTTACCTTGGCCTACAAGGTCCTCTGTGATCTGCCCCCACCTACCAGTTTGATTTCATTGTCTGCCACTCTCCTCATTGGGAGTTTTGTTCTCCAATAATTTAACATTGGACCTTCGCAACCTGAACTACTTGTCTACTAATTTCTATTACTGTTTCCAATCTGTCTGGATAAAAGTATGAGTAATTACAAAATTCCCCTATACCTTAAACTATAACCTGAAAATATAACTCCTGAGAGACATGTGGCTCCAAACAGAGAGATAAAAGCTCTAGTTGGTCAAGAACAACATGTGTTTGGTCAACATGAGTTATGGATATTTGTGAATCATCTTGAATATTCAAGTATCTCTGTATGGACAAGTTTCATTGATCTCTCTCTGCCTAATTTTTGACCTCCAATTCTTTATTTTAAAATTTAACTTAGAAATTCACAATAAGCATATCTATAATTTACACATTAAAATTCCACTGAAATGGAGGTTCATGTTTATTCATATTTTTCTTTAATACCTGGGCAAAAGCACAGCTTATTATGGATTAAAGGCAGCTAGGCAAAGATAAACTAGGTGTAAAATGCCAGCCAACTTTTTGGGAACCACTGAACATACTAGACTGCTATGAACTCACCTAAATGCATCTCAGTACCCAGACCCAGACCTGTAGTCTAACAGGTTAATCCTATTCATAATCAATGCAGAGGTTTCATCTTCACAATTTTGACCAGTTCAGAACTAAAGTCTATGACTCTGGTCCCAGCTTCCTACTTATATTAGTTTTCTATTGCTGCCATAATAAATTGCCACAAATTTAGCAGCTTTAAAAAACACAATTGGTTATCTCATAGTTCTGTAGGTCAGAAGTCCTGGTGGTTCAGTTGATTTCTCTGCTTTGAGGCTCATAAGGAGGAAATCCACGTGTCAGTTGGCCTGGAGGCTCTGGGGGAAGAATCCATTTGCAGGTTCATTTCTGCTGCTGGAAAAAAAAAATTGTTTCATGTAGTTGCAGGTCTGAGGTCCAAATTCCTTGCTGATGGCCAGTTGGGAGCTTCTCTCAGACTCTTAAAGCCACCTGCATCCTCGTCTTATCGGCCTCTCCATCATGGAGCCAGCAACATTGAGTCAAGTATGTCTGAAGCTTTGAATTTCTCTGACTTCCTTTTCTGTCACATCTCTCTAACCCAAGCTGGAAAAAGTTCTCTACTTTCAAAAATTCATGGGATTACATTGGGCCCACACACATAATCCAGGATAATCCCTCCATTTTAAAGCATGTGACCTGAATTCCATCTGCAAAGTCCTCTCTACCATGTAATGTAACATAGTCACAGCTCCCAGGAATCAGGGCATGCACATCTTTGGAGTTCATTCTGCCTATCTCACTGCTTATATCTCAGAAAACCACTACTATAAAGCCACTGTGTCTGTGCATTTCATCACTCAATCCAAGTTAACTTGAAATTTTACAAAGCCTGCCTTTCTTGATGCAGATTTCCTGCCTGTGTTACTAAACAGGATACAAGCTACCAGGAACTCTCAAGAGTCAGGATCTGGCCAGACACAGTGGCTCACACCTGTAATCCCAGCATTTTGGGAGGCCAGGGTGGGCAGATTGCTTGAACCCAAGAGTTTGAGACCGGCCTGGGCAACACGGTGAAACCCCTCTACAAAAAATACAAAAATTAGCCAGTCATGGTGTGTGTGCTTGTAGTTCCAATTACTCAGGAGGCTGACGTGTGAGGATCACTGGAGTTCGGGAGGTGGAGGTTGCAGTGAATTATGATCCTCCACTGCACTCTAGCCTGGGTGACAGAGTAAGACTCCATTAGAAAGAAAAGAAAAAGAAAAAGAAAAAGAAAAAGAAAAAGGAAGGAAGGAAGGAGAAAGAAAGAAAGAAAGAAAGAAAGAAAGAAAGAAAGAAAGAAAGGAGGGAGGGAGGGAGGGAGGGAGGGAGGGAGGGAAGGAAGGAAGGAAGGGAAAGGAAGGAAGGAGGGAGGGAGAGAAGGAGGCAGGGAGGGAAGTGGAGTGGAGGGGAGGGAAGGAGGAAGGAAGGAGAGAGAGAGAGAGAGAGAAAGAAAAAAGAAAAGAAAGAAAAAGAGAGGAAAAAAGATGAGAAAGGAAAAGAAAAAAAAAGAAAAATAGTCAGGATCCCTGTATAACACAGGGATGGAGAGCCCTTTCCCAGAAAATAAAATACACAAGAACATTTTTTAAAAATTTAATGTTTCATGACTTTTATGTTGCCCATAGCAGGTTAAAAGCAAACCTTAATACTAGTTAACATCACCTTTATGATTATCTCTACAACATTTCCTTTATTATTAATGTAGTAGTAATGTATTTGCTTTTTTAAAACTGTATATCTGAATTGTTTACACATAAAGGAAGAAAGAAATGAGTTTGAATAACAATTCCTAACTCCAAAACTCTGTTTTGTAACCTATTTATTTTAAACTATGTTCTGAGATGTAAACATTTCATTACAATGTGTAATATTGTCATTAAATGATACACCTTTTACAGGTGGCAAGGGAATCTTGTCAGCTTTGATAGGAGTTACATAATGGAAATCATACTACACAGAAGACCAAAGTGAAATGGAATAGTTTCCAAGTAGGTTAGAAGCAAGGAGTAATGATGTTAAATTATCACCTAGGAAACCAGAGGTATAAATTTGTAAAGATTTTGCCATTAAGGTCAGCTAGAGTTTAGCTTCAAGATAAAAAAAAATGTGCATTTACCTCAGCTGCATCAAGGAAGAGAAAGTCACAAAGAACAGCACAAGAAGGCAAGGAGAGCCCTGTCCAGAGCTGTGAGGCCCAATCTTATAGCTGCTCCCAGCTCTGAAGAGGAGGCCATGGAAGTCAGCACATAGGAGGGGCAGGTTGCACATCAATATTCCTGCTCAGTCTCAGCCCTCCTATATATAGACAAGTGACTATGTCAGCACTGGTGCTGCAAATGCCATTAGTCAAATGAGCATATGACAATGAGTGCATATGCCTTTGAAACTCTACATGATATTCTAATATCAAAAGGCAAGTCTTATAGGTCTGTGACTGTAATTGTTTTTGTATTGGCTGCCAAGAAAAAAAAAAAAAGGAATCACAGCAAAGTCATTTTAGATACTTGAGTCTAAACACAGTGATACTTTCATGAGGCTAATAAACTCATCACTAAAAATGTTGTACGTTTGTATACTTAGAAATTTTGCTAAAAGCATGTGACCTTTTCTAAAGTACACATTGATTTATTCTTTGTATAAACCTTTACAACATGCCATGGTCAAAAGTAAGAAAGTTCATATTTAAATGTGAAATATTGAAGAACAACTGTTTCCATGTGGACGAATCCCATATGTCACTACAGCCATAGTCTGACTCTTGTAGACAGTGGTAATCCCTTGGGTGCCCCTAGAGCGAGGATGCTTCAAGATATGTGATTAGTAGAAGGTTGTGCCATTATTTTGCAAAATATGACACTAAATATATTTTTATTTCACCCTAGATTAGAAAATAAATCAACCAATCAACAATGACAATTCCATCCACATTACCATTATCATTACATATAGAAAGTTTAGTGCCTATTGTTGGAAGTTGTAGGTTGCAGCAATTCTCAATCAAAGTCAATGCCAAAGGGCAAAGAGATTCCAGAAGCTCTTAACATTAAGGCTGGAAAGGATCTTAGAGATTGTGCAGTACAGAGGTTCCCAATTCACAGGCTTTAGATCCATAACAAAGAAACCACCAATCTATAAATGCAACAAGTTTCATATGTTATACATATACATATGTATACACACACATATACAAAGACATATACATATATGGATTCACACACACACATTATGATTGAAATTATAATATATTGAAATCATTTGTGTTTCTCCTTTCCAAGATGGTAGTCAGGGTCTTTGTGCTCTACTGGCATAGAATAAGTTTAAATTTCTTCCTGGATTTTATTTTCTGAAACTCTAAACCCCTTGGAGAAATTAAGTTATGAGGGAGGAAAGAGAAGTGGTAGCTTTATATCTAAGCAAGGATGATTTTGATATTGTATAGTAGACTGGAAGGGCAATAGAATCATAAGATGGAGAGTTTTCTAGTATGTCTTTTAAGTCTTGGCAGGTGACACCTACAACCAGGTCTTTTAGACTTGGAAGGGTACCAAAGAGAACCAACAGATGAGGCAACTGTTAAAGGACCAAGTGTTTGGGGACAATGAGTATTCCAGCGGCAATTAGTGAGGGTTGAAGACTGGAGGAGTCCTAGGACTGATGGGGAGCCCCGATAATGACTGAAATTAGACTTATTATTATACTAACAGAATCATTTTTATGATAGTGAGAGTCAGATTCAAGTTTTTTTTTTCAAAAAGCATGAATTCAAGCAATGATACTGATATCTACTATAGGCATGTATATACAACTACTCTAAAGATGTATATATATGTATGTATATACACACACATATACATGCTATATATATGCCATATATATGTGTGTGTATATACATATATATATAGCATATATATATGCTGTTGTGGTGAATCAAAGGAAATATAATTTTAAAAAGTTGTAAGCTTATAGTTCTTTACGTATTATCAATTTTTAAATCAATGAACACTAAAATTACAACCATCATCATGCTGGGTTCCTCATGACGATGATGAAATGATGACACAGCAAAGCACATTCTCGTGCTAAATGGAAAATCATTGCTCTTCCCCATCCAGCTCATTTTTCAGAAGAAACTGAGACCTGGCAGGATTAAGTCAGAGCCCAGAGAAGAGCCAAGGAAAGAAGATCTGGTCTTGGCTCCCGTTCCTTGAGTGGTCACAGTTGTCCTTTCCTGGTCCTCTTTCCTGTTGTATTCTAAAGAAATTACCAAGCAGCCCAGCTTCATTCTTCCCCCGCTTCCATATCTGATCCTCTTGGCCTGTCTCCCAGCTGCCATCTCCTACTTGAAGTCTCTGGCCCACTCCTCTTTTTTTTTTTTTTTTAAACCAGATTGAAATATTTCAATGTTTTTGACATATAACTTAATAAAATGGTATTTTCACTGTTTTTAACTATTAAATCAGAAGGAATTTTAACCATATCTATAGTTTCCTCTATAAATACATACATATATATGAACATACATACATACATAAATCTAAGTTGCTGTTTTCTTCTAATATATTATAGTTGATTCTTTGTAAAGTTCTCAAGAAAAGATTCCCCACTCCTCTAAAGGTTGAGAGGTGTCACTCCACTCATAGAAATTCTTAGAGGCAATGTAGTTTCCTAACTAGCTATGCATCAAAAGCATGCGAACTGTTTATTATAAAATGCAAATTCCTGGGCTCCAGCCCTACACCTTCTGATTTAATACCTTTAAGGTGGACCTGTCCTTCCCCAGATGATTGTGATATAGAGACAGGCTTGAAGACCTCACCTCTGAGGCACAAGGGCATGGATACATTTACAAAGGTGTTTTAATTACAGCTAGACATCATCATTATTAATGACAGAGCCTGCTTTCAGAAAACGCTTTCCTTAATTGACCATTTTATTCTCATTCCTTCCTATTTATGGTCTCCTATGTAGTCCTGTCCTTTTTCTCTCTAAAAAACAAAGTGAACTTACCAGCACTATTTGTAAAGATGCTCAGAAGAGGTGACAAAGAAGTCCCTCACAGGCTGAGGAATAAGATGTACTGACCTCTGAAGTCTATTGTAAGTTATTATTGTATGGGGAGTGATATGGTTTGGATTCACATCCCTACCCAAATTTCATATAAAATTGTAATCCCCAATATTGGAGGAGGGGCCTGGTGGGCAGTGACTGGATCATGGGGGTGGGTTCCCCCTTTCTGTTCTCATGATAGTGAGTTCTCATGAGACTTCGTTGTTTAAAAGTGTGTAGCACATTCCCCTTCACTATCTTCTTCCTTTTCTGTCAATTTAAGATGTGCCTGCCTCCCCTTCGCCTTCTACCACGATTGTGAGTTTCCCGAAGCCTCCCCAGCCATGCTTCCTGTACAGCTTGCGGAACTGTGAGTCAATTAAACCTCCTTTATTCATAAATTACTCAGTCTCAGGTAGTTCTTTATAGCAATGCAAGAACCGACTAATACAGGGAGTTTCTCTTTCTGAGATTTGTTTATTTATTAATTGAAAGCACTACAAAATCTTATATAAATTTTATTCAATGAACATTTGTTGAAAGGCTACTATGTTTGATATACTCTAGCTGGTAGTGGGCCCACAAAGGTGTGTCAATCTTTGCCTCTTTATGAAGATCACAGTTGAGTAGTGCAGAGGAGAATCATCCTCTCCCTGTTTGCATTTCTGCATCTGGTTTTTTCCCTACAGTGGAAATTGTCAGCTGGCATTCTCTGAAATTCTCATTAAAATAGTGTTGGGAGGAAATAAAAGAACTGAGGCCATGATTACTCTTCTCTGTGCTATTCTGGGAGACTTAAAAATGAAAGTGAGGAGCTGGTAGCCCTTCAGACAAAATTACCTTAGCCTCTAATGGCCAGCCCAGCTCTTAGCTAGGGTTAATTTTATCTAGAAGACGTTAACCACGGAGTGAACTATTCTGTTTCTTTCAGAGGCTGCTGAATGATCCTGTATGCTAGAACAATAAGGCACCTGTGGGTTGTTCTTTTTAATTAAAAACTCTTTAATGGGATGGGCTCTCAGGCATTTGTTGTAAAGGATAGAATTTGGTCCACCTCATTTTCCAAAGTCTAATTTGTAAATTGTGTTTAAAAATAGCCTCCTGGTTTGAACACAAAATAAAAAATCCATGGCAGTCTCTGAAGGATGGATTTATAGGCTATTCAGGTTAGAAAGTAAGCAAGATTGCAATGTGTCTGTTGTATGCATGAATGTTTATAAGTATCTGGAAATTGGCAGAAAACTCTTAGGAGGAGAGAGGAAGGCCAATTAAAGATGGTCACATTGGGAGAACATGGGCCATCAAAGCCGGGACTGAGTTAGAAAAGAAAGTCTTGTGATCAGTTCTAGGGAAGGAGAGGGAAAGTAGACAGAGAGCTGAAAGGTTCAGGAAACCCACTGAGAGCAACTCTTTATTTTTCAATGTATTTTTCTTTTTTAAAATTATAGTGTAAGTACTAGGGTACATGTGCACAATGTACAGGCTTGTTACATATGTATACATGTGCTGTGTTGGTTTGCTGCACCCATTAACTCACAGAGAGTGAGATGCAAAGCTCAGCTGCATTTAGGAGGATGTTATCCTGATACCAACTTTGAGAATATTCCTTAGGAGGGACTGATGGAGCAACACTCTATCAAGCAAGTGCCACTCTGGGTGATTTTTTTAGAGCCACTGCCTCACATTCCCTTATTTCAACACAGATCTAGGGTCCTTGCCCCAAGGAGAGAATGAGCAAAGAACTTTTCACAAGAACTGGCAGCTATTGCAGCTCTGCTACATCCAAATGTGGATGGATGATGATTGCGTATGTAAGTAAAAACTGGTTCCCCTCGCAAAAAAAAAAAAAAAGCCCAAGCTTCTAGCACATTTCCAACATTAGTCCCTGTTTTTAGATTGGAGATTTTTATATTTTAAGGCTTCCATTGATGTTATAAATAATAGCAAAATCGACGTCATTTATTCAGTTGTTCTACCAATACTTATGGCAAGCTGATAATGAAGAATTGTATCAACAACAATATTTAACTCCATATTGTCTTATTTCCCCATTCTTTCATCTAACATACTTTCTGAGCACTTTCTTCGTGCTGGGACTGTGCCAGGTTCTGGGGATATAGAAAATAGACACAATTTCTGCACTACTAGAGCTAATAATTTAGTGAAAGAGGAATACATTAAGTTAATAACTCAAAGCAATGTGTAATTACAAACCATGACATATATTGTATTAGTGAGGATGAGGTAAATAGTGCTTCAGCCACAATCTCAATATTTTATTTCTTGTAACAACAAAGGTATATTTATTGTTCACAAAGAGTCCACTGTGGAGACATGTGACTCTCCAGGGCAGACAGTAACTGTCCTCCAAGTGATAATTCAATAGATACATGAGAGGTAAAAGTAAGAGAAGTTGGAGATGTTTGGATAGGTGGGATGAAAGAGAGAGAGAGAGAGAGAGAGAGAGAGGTGTTGAGAAAGACCCCTGATGGGTTTACCCACATGGATGATGGTGCCATTCACAAAAATATCAAATGCCAGAAGAGACCCATGAATTGGGGCAGATAGTATGTGTTTTACGTGTGTTGCAGGAGATTCCTGAGTTCAGTTTTAGACATACCAATTTCAAGATTCCTTTAAAGGTTTTGACATGCAAATAGAGATGCTGAGCGGGCATTTGGGGTTGAGAAGAGATAAAGAAGGGTATTATATAATGGTAAAGGGTTCTGTGAACACTTCATGAATGTTATGAACATTCATAAAGCAAATTCTTACAGGCTTACAAAGAGACTTAGACTCCCACACAAAAATAGTGGGGATTTTAACACCCCCCACTGTCAATATTAGACAAATCAATGAGACAGAAAATTAATAAGGATATTCAGGACTTGAACTCGGCTCTGGACCAAGTGGACCAAACAGACATCTACAGAACTGTCCACCAAAAATTAATAGAATATACATTCTTCTCAGCACCTCATCACACTTATTCTAAAACTGTCTACATAACTGGAAGTAAAACACTCCTCAGCAAATGCGAAAGAATGGAAATCAAAACAGTTTCTCAGACCAAGTGCAATCAAATTAGAACTCAGGATTAAGAAACTCACTCAAAACCACACAACTACATAGAAACTGAACAACTTGCTCCCGAATAACTACTGGGTAAATAATGAAATGAAGGCAGAAATAAAGACGTTCTTTGAAACAAATGAGAACAAAGACACAATGCACCAGAATCTCGGGGACACATTTAAAGCAGTGTATAAAGGGAAATTTTTAGCACTAAATGCCCACAAGAGAAAGCAGGAAAGATCTAAAATCGACATCACAATTAAAAGAACTAGAGAAGCAAGAGCAAACAAATTCAAAAGCTGGCAGAAGGCCGGGCGCGGTGGCTCAAGCCTGTAATCCCAGCACTTTGGGAGGCCGAGACGGGTGGATCACGAGGTCAGGAGATCGAGACCATCCTGGCTAACACGGTGAAACCCCGTCTCTACTAAGAAATACAAAAAACTAGCCGGGCGAGGTGGCGGGCGCCTGTAGTCCCAGCTACTCGGGAGGCTGAGGCCGGAGAATGGCGTGAACCCGGGAGGCGGAGCTTGCAGTGAGCTGAGATCCGGCCACTGCACTCTAGCCTGGGCTACAGAGCGAGACTCCGTCTCAAAAAAAAAAAAAAAAAAAAAAGCTGGCAGAAGACAAGAAATAACTAAGATCAGAGCAGAACTGAAGGAGATAGAGACATGAACAACCCTTCAAAAAATCAATGAATGCAGGAGCTGTTTTTTTTAAAAATCAACCAAATTGATAGACCAATAGCCAGAATAATAAAGAAGAAAAGAGAGAAGAATAAAACAGATGCAACAAAAAATGATAAAGGGGATATCACCACTGATCCCACAGAAATACATACTACCATCAGAGAATATTATAAACACCTCTATGCAAATAAACTAGAAAATCTAGAAGAAATGGATGAATTCCTGGACACATACACCCTCCCAAGTTTAAACCAGGAAGAAATCGAATCCTTGAATAGACCAATAACAAGTTCTGTAATTGAGGCAGTAATTAATAGCCTAAAAAGTCTAGGACCAGACAGATTCACAGCTGAATTCTGCCAGAGGTACAAAGAGGAGCTGGTACCATTTCTTCAGAAACTATTCGAAACAACAGAAAAAGAAGGAATCCTCCCTAACTCATTTTATGAGGCCAGCATCATCCTGTTACCAAAACCTGGCAGAGACACAACAAAAAAAGAAAATTCAGGCCAATATCCCTGATGAACATCTATGTGAAAATCCTCAATAAACTACTGGCAAACTGAATCCAGTAGCACATCAAAAAGCTTATCTACCACAATCAAGTTGGCTTCATATCTGGGATGCAAGGGTGGTTCAACATATGCAAATTAATAAATGTAATCCATCACGTAAATAGAACCAATGACAAAAACCACATGATTATCTCAATAGAGGTAGAAAAGGCCTTCGACAAAATTCAACACCCCTTCATGCTAAAAACTCTCAATAAACTAGGTATCGATGGAACATATCTCAAAATAATAGGAGCTATTTATGAGAAACCAACAGCCAATATCATATGGAATGGGCAAAAACTGGAAGCATTCCCCTTGAAAACTGGCACAAGACAAGGAAGACCTCTCTCACCACTCCTATTCAGCACAGCACTGGAAGTTCTGGCCAGGGCAATCAGGAAAGAGAAAGAAATAAATAGTATTCAAATATGAAGAGAGGAAGTCAAATCGTCTCTGTTTGCAGATGACATGATTATACATTTAGAAAACCCCATCATCTCAGCCCAAAATCTCCTGAAACTAATAAGCAACTTCAGAAAAGTCTCAGGATACAACATCAATGTGCAAAAATCACAAGCATTCCTATACACCAAGAACAGACAAACAGAGAGCCAAATCATGAGAGAACTCCCATTCACAATTGCTACAAAGAGAATAAAATACCCAGGAATACAACTCACAAGGGAGGTGAAGGACCTCTTCAAGGAGAACTACAAACCACTGCTCAAAGAAATAAGAGAGGACACAAACAAATGGATAAACATTCCATGCTCATGGATAGGAAGAATCAATATTGTGAAAATGGCCATACTGCTCAAAGTAATTTATAGATTAAACGCTACCCCCATCAAGCTACCATTGACTTCCTTCACAGAATTGGAAAACACTATCTTAAACTTCATATGCAACTCAAAAAGAGCCCGCATAAACAAGACAATCTTGAGCGAAAAGAACAAAGCTGGAGGCATCACTCTACCTGACTTCAAACTATCCTACAAGACTACAGTAACAAAAACATCGTGGTACTGGTACTGAAACAGATATATAGAACAATGGAACAGAACAGGGGCCTCAGAAAAAACACCACACATCTACAATCATCTGATCTTTGACAAACCTGACACAACCAAGCAATGGGGAAAGGATTCCCTATTCAATAAACAGTATTGGAAAAACTGGCTAGCCATATGCAGAGAACTGAAACTGGACCCCTTCTTTACACTTTATACAAAAAATAACTCAAGGTGGATTAAAGACTTAAGAGTAAGACCTAAAATCATAAAAATCCTAGAAGAAAATCTAGGCAATAAAATTCAGGACATAGGCATGGACAAAGATTTCATGTCCAAAACACCAAAAGCAATGGCAACAAAAGCCAAAATTTACAAATGGGATCTAATTAAACTAAAGAGCTTGCTTCTGCACAGCAAAAGAAACTATCATCAGAGTGAACAGGCAACATACAGAATGGGAGAAATTTTTTGCAATCTCTCCATCTGACAAAGGGCTAATACCCAGAATCTACAAAGAACTTAAACAAATTTGCAAGAAAAAGAAAAACATCAAAAAGTGGGCAAAGGATATGAACAGACACATCTCAAAAGAAGACACTTATGCAGCCAACAAACTTATGAAAAAATGATCATCATCACTGGTCATTAGAGAAATGCAAATCAAAACCACAATGAGATACCATGTCATGCCAGTTAGAATGCAGATCATTAACAAGTCAGGAAACAACAGATGCTAGAGAGGATGTGGAGAAATAGGAATACTTTTACACCATTGGTGGGACTGTAAATTAGTTCAACCATTGTGGAAGACATGTGGTGATTCCTCAAGGATCTAGAACCAGAAATACTATTTGACCCAGCAATCTCATTACTGGCCACATACCCAAAGGATTATAAATCATTCTACTATAAAGACCATGCACATGTATGTTTATTGCGGCACTGTTCACAATAGCAAAGACTTGGAACCAACCCAAATGTCCATCAATGATAGACTGGATAAAGAAAATGTGGTACATATACACCATGGAATACCACACAGCCATAACAAAGCCTGAGTTCATGTTCTTTGCAGAGACATGGATGAAGCTGGAAACTATCATTCTCAGCAAACTATCACAACAACAGAAAACCAAACACCGCACGTTCTCACTCATAAGTGGGAGCTGAACAAGGTTAACACATGGACACACAGAGTGGAACATCACACACCAGGGCCTGTTGAGAGGTGGGGGGCTAGGGCAGGGATAGCATGAGGAGTAATAACTAATGTAAGTGACCAGTTGATGGGTGCAGCAAACCACCATGGCACGTGTATACAAAACTGCATGTTCTGCACATGTACCCCAGAACTTAAGGTAGAATAATAATAATAAAATTTAAACATTAGCCACAAAGTGAAAAAAAAAAGAGGACCTAGAACCAAGGCTTGAGAGACTCCAAGACTGATGTACATAACTTACAGAGGATATCGACAAGGAAGGAACAAAAGAGATAGAAAAAACCAGGAGAATACGGTATCTTGAAATTCAGAAGCTAAATTCTTACAAAGATAAGTGGTGAACATAATCAAATGCTGCTGAAGTGTCAAGTAAAATGAAAACTGGGCTTGTATTTTGAATATGACAACACAGGTCATGAGTAACTCAGCAAGGAGTATTTGAGTGTTGTAGGGGAGAGAAGCTATATCTTCAGTAGGCTGAAGGAGAGTAAGAGTTAAGGAGATTTAAAGATAGTGGATTGAAAATAGACTTTTATTCTACTCACTTCTCAAACCCCACAAAAATGAAAATAAAGGAATTTTTTTAAAAGGCATAAATTCACAAAGAGAATAAAAGGGAAGATAGAAACCATTGACAAATGTAGAAAGTTGGATTCTAATCTGGTAGGAAAAACAAAGTGGCAACACAGTGACATCTCAGAACACACCAGAAGGCTCAAGGAATTGTAACACTGGGTTCTTTTATAAGTGGAAGTGAGGGGGTTGCTAAACATAAAAAGATTGGCTAAAAATATTTAAAAAGCAGTAAAATCTTCATTTATCCATATAGCTGCCCTTCCCCATGCCAACACATAATGGTATATTAATTCTTGAGAAAGGTTAAAGCAGAGAATCTCTAGACTGGTAGACCCCAGACACCACTAACGATAAGGTACCATGTTGAATAATGGAGAATTAAATCAAAGATTATTTATGGAATGTTAAGACTCTCAAGCCCTCTTCCTTGATGTATATTGTATTTTAACCAAGTTTTCCTGGTTAGGAAGAGATTGGTTGAATTTTCTTTTGGAAATTTGACCAGTCCAAGAAAAAAGACCCAAAGAAACTTACATAGGTTTTTGCCAAGGGAACAGGTCAACCATTATCACCCTGCCTACACAGAAGAACACAGTCAACAAAGATCTTATCCCAGTACCTCCTTCTCTCTGATCTCTTGCTGGGTATTACCATTGGCCAAACCCAGCTGAAATTAGCCTTTCCAGGTAGAGAGCAGAACGAGGAAGGACAGAGTGGATCTGGAGGGACCAATGGAATAGGTCCTCCTCAAAGGGTAAGATCTTAAAGAGGGCCAAGTAGTAGACGTGCACTTCTGGAAGCTGGCTGAAAACACTTGGGAGAACAGGCTCAGACAGGAAGGCAGGGAGGAATAGGGATTGATTTTTAAGTCATCTCTGTTGAGACTATTTTAGGATAAAAATCATCTGTTAGCACTGGGAGTTGGAAAAAGGCTTAGATATTAGAAAGAAATAACTGTCTTGTTTGTAGAACCCACTTTGGGGATAGGAGTATTTTGAGTTGATCTACTAAATTACTTAAGATATTACTGTTTTGCTTGATTTGCTTGCTTTTTTTTTTTTTTTGAGATGGAGTCTCGCTCTGTTGCCCAGGCTGCAGTGCAGTGTCGCGTCTCTGCTCACTGCAAGCGCCGCCTCCTGGGTTTACGCCATTCTCCTGCCTCAGCCTCCCGAGTAGCTGGGACTACAGGCGCCCGCCACCTCGCCTGGCTACTTTCTTGTATTTTTTAGTAGAGATGGGGTTTCACTGTGTTAGCCAGGATGGTCTCGATCTCCTGACTTCATGATCCACCCGCCTAGGCCTTCCAAAGTGCTGGGATTACAGGCGTGAGCCACCGCGCCCGGCCTATAATTTTTATTTTTTGTTTATTTATTTATTTATTTATTTTTATTATTATACTTTAAGTTCTAGGGTACATGTGCATAACGTGCAGGTTTGTTACATATGTATACTTGTGCCATGTTGGTGTGCTGCACCCATCAACTCGTCAGCACCCATCAACTCGTCCTTTACATCAGGTAAAACTCAGAATGCAATCCCTCCCCCTCCCCCCTCCCCGCTTGCCATAATAGGCCCCGGTGTGTGATGTCCCCCTTCCCCTGTCCAAGTGATCTCATTGCTCAGTTCCCACCTATGAGTGAGAACATGCGGTGTTTGGTTTTCTGTTTTTGCGATAGTTTGCTGAGAATGATGGTTTCCAGCTGCATCCATGTCCCTACAAAGGGCACGAACTCATCCCTTTTTATGGCTGCATAGTATTCCATGGTGTATATGTGCCACATTTTCTTAATCCAGTCTGTCACTGATGGACATTTGGGTTGATTCCAAGTCTTTGCTATTGTGAATAGTGCCCCAGTGAACATACACGTGCATGTGTCTTTATAGCAGCATGATTTATAATCCTTTGGGTATATACCCAGTAATGGAAAACAAAGAATATCTTAATGGTCATAGCATAATTCTACCACATATAATAAAAAGTTTACGGGCCGGGCTCGGTGGCTCACGCCTATAATCCCAGCACTTTGGGAGGCTGAGGCGGGCGAATCACGAGGTCAGAGATCGAGACCATTCTGGCTAACATGGTGAAACCCTGTCTCTACTAAAAATACAAAAAATTAGCCTCCCAGCTACTTGGGAAGCTGAGGCAGGAGAATGGCAAGAACCCGGGAGGCGGAGCTTGCAGTGAGGCGAGATCGTGCCGCGGCACTCCAGCCTGGGCGACAGAGCTAGACTTCCTCTCAAAAAAAAAAAAAAAAAAAAAAAGTTTGCATAGTAAAATAGACTAAATTAAAATCATTCAAATTTCAAACTTTGTCTCTGTGACCAGTAAAGTGGAAACATTCACACTGATAATACTTGAGAGTTGATTCCACTTCAGCACTAACCGTAAGTGGTTTCACATACTGGAAGTCTTCCTCAACTTCCGCCCAGTGATTTTTGCTTTTAGAAATACTCTTAAAACCAAGATAATTTTTTTTAGCTGGTTCTTTGTCAGAAATAAACATTTCTTGAAATTTTCCAAGTGCCTACCGCTTAATTCCTTTCACATCAGTGTTCAAACTTAGAATTGTTGTGACAGGTGCATGCTTGCCTGCAGTAGATCTGAAGATTCTAATCATTGTATTTTTTAAAGTCCATTTTGGAAACTCTTCTGCTTGGATAATAGATGATTTTATCCTAAAACAGTCTCAACAGAGATGACTTAATGTTTAATTCCTTCTTGAGCCCAAAACCCACTTATATCATCATGTTAAGGCACTAACATTTCATTCACCACCATATAATTAAAAGTTGGTTACATAGTGTGGTACTTAAGAACATGAGTTTTGAAGTAGTTCAGTTCAGGATTTAAATCTCATCCTTATTTACTGATAAAATGAGTGATGAAGGACAAATTATTTCTCAGCCTCTTAAGTCTGTGATGAAGGATTAATCCGAGAATATGCGTGTAGCAGAATGGTTATCTTGTCTACCCAGCACTCGCTCCATATCACCACTACCTGTTTTGAGGACTGCCTTTTTTTGACTTATCTGTATAATGACTGTGGTTGGCCCAAAGGTGAAAATCCAACTCACGCTCAGCCAATTATTGTTGTTTCTGGAAATTTGGAGAGCCGTCTAGTGATCTTCTTGAACTGAGAATATTTGAACTTAGGAGTTTTTGGCAGAACCATTTATTCCCCTATCCTGTAGAAAACAGAAAACTGGTCTGCAGTAAGAGGGAATAAGGCACATATGCAGATATAAAGAAAGAAAGCCCTACAATGGGCACGGTGGTTCACGCCTGTAATCCCAGCACTTTGGGAGGCCAAAGGAGGCAGATCATCTGAAGTCAGGAGTTTGAGACCAGCTTGGCCAACATGGCAAAACCCCATCTCTACTAAAAATACAAAAATTAGCCAGGGGTGGTTGCATATACCTGTGATCCCAGGTACTTGGGAGGTTGAGGCTGGAGAATAGCTTGAACCTGGGAGGCAGAGGTTGCAGTGAGCTGAGATGGTGCCACTGCACTCCAGCCTAGGCAACAGAGTGAGACTCCGTCTCAAAATAAAATAAAACAAAATAAAATAAAAGTCCCAATGGTGTGGGAGTCCCCTTAGGGTACCTAAGTTACCCTTTGTATTCTATCCTTGTATTCTGAGAGACACCTCAATATTATAATAATAAATTATCCATTAAGTTTTCATCAGTTTAAGCTGGTTTTCTGTTTTTGCATCCAAGAATTATACTACTTATTGGGACAAAATGAACAGAAGCTATTATTTTTGAACGAGATGTTGGGTTTTCTTTTACAAATTTCTAGAAGAAAATGAAAAAAAAAAAGAATAGGAATAGAGTGTTAGATCTGTCTTCGCCATGAATAGCATACATAAAAAGGTAAACATCAGTCAGACCATTCCCATATATAATGTCTTTTGCATAAATGTATTTTGGGTGCTTTACAGCATGCATTAATTTTGTTGACACATTAAATAAATAGTATTTATGTGCATCAAGGACTGTGTACCATTTCACTACCACCCAGCAATGACAGTTACTCAGGTCTTGCTGTTTCCTGAACAGGACAAATTCATTCCTATCTCAGGGCCTTTACAGTTGTTGTTGTTTTTTTCTTTGTGGAATGGTCCTCCCTCCAGCTTTTACATCGCAGGCTTCTGTTACTATTCAGGTTTACACACAGCCTTATGAAAACATCGCTTTTTCGTAGAAATTGCCACAGTCCTAAATTTATCGCAAAACACTAACAGTAATAAAAGTCACGCATATAGTGCTTATCATATGCTGATTATTGCTTTAAAATTCTACAACCATGTACTTATTTAATCTTCATATTAACTTTATGAAGTACATATCATTGCCAATCCAACATTATACCTGAGGAAATGAAAATTCAGGCAGGTTAAGCAAAATTGCCCAAGAACCTGTAGCTAAAAGTTGTTGGCCTGAAATTTGAATTTGGGTGGTCTGGCTTCAAAATTCATATTCTTGACCACTATTCTATGGCTCCTCTTGAAACAGAAGATGGGAAAAATGCAAGTACAAGCAGGGTAATATGAAGAAAGTTGATCATTATCAGTTCTGTCGAACTCTGATTATGACCATTTCCACAAGTTTCTTTATAGAGTGAAGATGACCTGTAAAGACTTAGGAATTAGGGAGAACGTACTCTAACTTACAATAAACACACCTATATCAATTAAAACATATTGAAAATGTAATAAGTAGGTGAAAGCTTTCATTCGTAGAAATTCAATCATGTTTTTTTCTTACATATTTGAAGCTCATGTAAAAGGATCACTAATTCTTCATTAAACCACATTCTATAAGAAAAATATAGACTTCCATATTAAGTTGAAGTATGGTATGGTGTTATAGTCACCCTCTTCTACCTTCTCAATGATATACTCACAATAACACTGAAAGAAAGATATAATTGGCCAGGCGCAGTGGCTCACGCCTATAATCCCAACACTTTGGGAGGCCAAGGTGGGTGGATCACCTGAGGTCGGGAGTTCGAGACCAGCCTGGCCAACATGGTGAAACCCCATCTCTACTAAAAATACAAAAATTAGCTGGGTTTGGTGTAATCCCAGCTACTCAGGAGGCTGAGGCAGAAGAATTGCTTGAACCTGGGAGGTAGAGGTTGCAGTGAGCCAAGTTTGTACCATTGCACTCCAGCCTGGGCAACAAAAGCAAAACTTCCTCTCAAAGAAAAAAAAAAAAAGCATGACTACAAGAGCACTGGAAAGAAGAAATACTGGCTCATAGCACACCAGATATACCAACCAAACATGGACAGAACTCAAGGAGAGGACATTAGGTGATTTCTACCACCGCCCAGGGAGCAGGGAAAGTTTAAGAACTCTTTCTCTGGTCAAAATGAGAAAAGCCATCAACCTAATATAGGAGCTGTGTTCTGCAGCAGCTGGGGCCCCTTTACCACCTATTTCCACCAATTAAAAGTATGCCCTTCTTTTCTGTACTCATTTGGACATATACATTTTCAATGAAACTATCTGATTGGGGTGGGGGATTTGTAATGGAGCATTATTTCTGTGCTACAAAGACAGATTTGTGGTGAGACATCAATCCTGGGATACAAAACCTATTGTCAGATGAGCAAGAGAAGAAAGAGTTGTGGGAGCCATCAGAGATGGAGAGGCGATAGTTTTTCTTGCACCACTTCTGGAAAGGGATGATCTGTAGGATGCTTCAGAGAATCTAAAATAAATTCCTCTTCACACAGAGAGATGACAGGAGAGGCAGAAGATCCTCAGTGCAGCACAGCCATGCTCTATATAAATGACCACCATCCTCAGGAAATAGAAAAGGATCTGTATAAAATAACCCAGGCTGCTGCATGAGAGAAAAATTCTTAACAGTGACCAGGCGAAGAGTTAGAGACACTAAGGAGATTTTGCTTGCCCTGTATATCATCAAAAGTGGATCTGAAGAATGACCTTCTCACTAAAGAAGAGAAATAGGAAAAAAATGAACCCAGTGGAAAAAATTCTGCCACCCAAAAAAGAGAAATGTCATGTTCAAGACGAAGACTACATGCCTCAAAAAAGATCTACCACAAGATTCACAAGAAGATTGTCAGGAGTATCAGTTTTCTCATCTCAACATTTAATCAGGCCGTGAAACAAGAAAAGAAAGATAGCAAGAAATTATTCAGAAGCTGTCTGAGACACAGGAAGAGAAGAAAAGGCAACTGGTTAAATAAGAAGATAGGAAAGAAAACTAGGCATGTACTGGAGAATTTAAAATCTGCATATAAAATTCTAAAAGAAAAAGTATTGAAAATGCAGAAAAATCAATAGAATGTTGAGAAAATATTTAGATGATTTTCAAGAATATGGAGGAAAAGAATAGAGCTGAACACAGAAATAAAGAAGATGACAAATATGAGAGGGAAAAAATCCTGTATTTATGTATAATTGGTAGCCCTGCAGATGCAAGACCAGCAGATAATAGATTATTGAAACAACAATCAAACTCATACGATAGAATACTTGTGAATTTAAGAAAGTCCTAAGTCAACAATATATCTGATAATCATGTATGAGGAAAAAAAATGATCTCTTACAAACTCCATTAAAAAGAATCTTAACCGGCTGGGTGTGGTGGTTCACACCTGTAATCCCAGCACTTTGGGAGGCTGAGGCAGGTGGATCATTTGAGGTCAGGAGTTCGAAACTAGCCTGACCAAATTGGTGAAACCTCATTTCCACTAAAAATGCAAAAATTAGCTGGGCATGGTGGTGGACACCTGTATTCCCAGCTACTTGGGAGGCTGAGGCAGGAGAATTGCTTGAGCCTCGGAGGTGGAGGTTGCAGTGAGCAGACATTGTGCCATTGCACTCCAGCCTGGGTGACAGAATGAGACTCTGTCTAAAAAAAAAAACAAACTTAAGCACCGAATTAGAATGAAAAAAAAAAAAAAAAAAAAAACAGGAAAACAAGCTGTCAATAAACATATAAATCTGCTATCTCCCTAGCCATGAAGAAAATATCTTCAAGGGTGTCAATTTTTATCTTTTATGTTGATTTAAAATTTTAAACTCATTTTTCTCTACTTTGGGATTTTGCAACAAAAGATATACTGTATTCTCATATAACAGTAATGGGAAATCATTACAAACGTACTCAAAGACAACCTGATGTCATTTTTCTAAAGTCTTAAGCCTTTTAATCCTGTAACTACACTTCTAGGAATTTAGCTTAAGTAGGCAGAGAAACACACAAAAGATATATGTATAATGATATTAGCCACAGTCTTAGTAGTAAAAAGAGAAACAATCTCCACGTGCCCAATAATCATTAAACAAATTATAACGTGTCCTAGTTGCAGACATGGAAAAGAGGCATTTGGATTTATCCAGGTCTTAAGTTTGCTGAGAAGATGCAGCAGAAAGACAATAGGACAAGAGAGTTAGGGCTGCCTGCAGAGTTTAGTTGGAGGAATGGGTCGTGGAGGTTAAGTAAGGTGGGAGAAATTCATGAAAATAGTTGCCCTATATATAGGGAGAACATCTAGAAGATAACAGCCTGTATGATGAAGTGGCTAAAGAACCAGTACATTAAAAATGATTGGCCATACGTGGTGGCTCATGCCTACAATCCCAACATTTTGGGAAGCCGAGGTGGGTGGATCACTTGAGCCCAGAAGTTCAAGACCAGCCTAGGCAACATAGTGAGACCCCATCTCTTAAAAAAAAACAAAAAAAACAAAAAAAACAAAAAAAACAAAAAAAAATTAGCCAAGCATGGTGGCACATGCCTATAGTTCTAGCTACTGGAGAAGCTGAGATAGGAGGACTGATTTAGCCCAGGAGGTTGAGGCTGCAGCGAGCTATGATTGTGCCACTGCATTCCAGCCTGGGTGACAGAGCAAGAATCCATCTCAAAAAAAAAATTTGAACGAGATTGCTAGAAAGTGAATGTGTCATTTCAATGGTGAAACAGTTCTGAGTGAAAACTAGAGAATGTCCTTGGGGAGCACGGCTCTGGAAGAGTGAAGAAGAACCTTGGAGATTATTAAATTACTAAGGTCTTGAATGAACCATTTCTCTGGACATTGAAGTCATCCAGGAAGAAGGCAGGATATTGGGTGGTCTCATTATGTTGCCCAGGCTGGTCTTGAACTTTCTGTGTTCAAGCAATCCTCCTGTCTCAGCTTCCCAAAGTGCTGGGATTACAGGCATGAGTGACTGAGTCTGGTCTAAAATGTGCATTATTCTAATGATGGATACATTAAAAACCAAGACCTCACTGCTATGCAATATATACATGTAAGTAAATTGCACTTGTACCTCTTACATTTATACAAAAAAAAAACAAAAAACAAAAAATCAAAAAAAGCATGCTCTCGCTTATAGGGAGGAGCTAAATAATGTACACACATGAACACAGTGTGGAATTGGTAGAGGAGGTTTCTTCTGAGGCCTCCCTCCTTGGCTCCTGCATGGCTGTCTGCTCCCTGTGTCTTCACATGGTCCTCCCTCTGTGTGTGTGTGTTCTCACTTCCTCTTGTTACAAGGATATCAGTCTTATTGGAGTAGGGCCCAGGGAGATAAATGAAGACATAAAATCCATATAAACTATGTTTATAAACTGCCCACAACAATAAACTATGAAACAAAACATGGCAATAAAACAAGAAAAGTAGGTTTTTAAAAGATCTGCTTTGACATATTAGAAATAAAAATGTATACATTTAAAAATAAAAAGGCACAGACTGATAGGTTATATCACTTACCTAATAGAAATTCCAGAATTTAGGGAAAGACTACTAAAGCAATGTTTGAAGAACAGTACGTAAGAATTTCCAAGAATAACAGAAATAATATCGAATGAAAGTAGACCCTAATGATCCCATTTTAACTTAGTAACTTCTTTAAAGACCCTATATCCAACTACAGTCACATTCGTAGGGCACTGAGCGTTACTTTACCATATAAATTTTGGGTGGACACAATCCATCCCATAACAGGAGTTGCCAGGAGGAGCTTAATAAACAACAAAAACTAAGAGGAAGAGAGGAAGATATAGCAAATGAAATACTCATAAAGGAAGGAGAAATGACTTCTCATGGCAGTGTGGTGTGATGGGACATCAATTTCACTTCCAACTTGGCTATATGTGAAATGGGATAGAAAAAAAAATCATACTCTTAATGGTGACCTGGGTGAGGCTAGTGAGGTTAGAAAATAAAAGGAACATTTACGAAAGACATTAAAGGTGTGGCAGAAAGAAATTTCAGTCAAAATGGTATAGTAAATTCATACTTTTTCATACTCTCACTGCTCCAAACACATACCAATGTGACCAAATAGAAAAAGATCAAATAAAAACAACATAGCCAGACTTTCACAGAAATAAATATCACCTTGGCTAAGGAAAAGAGCAGAAACATCACCTCAGGTCACAGCCCTGCCGGGTGCTAATGCAGATGCTAGCAGGTTGTACACGGGTTATCTCCTGGGAATAAAAATGCCCCAAGGATTGAGGAGGGTTCCCCTTCTCAGAAAAGCTAAAAGAAAAAAAAAATGCTCCATCTTTGAGAAGTTTACCAATGAGTTTCATTGTACTTTTTAGCCTTCATGTTCTGTTTTCTACTATGAGCATCTGGTCTGGTTTCCTTCTTTTTCCTCTGGAAAGTCTTTCTTCACTTGGCTTCCTGAATGACACTCCTTCCTAGTTCTCCTCTAGTTCACTGACTTCTCCGTCTCTCTTAGATCCTCTTCATATCTCCCACCTCTAAATCTAGGCATAACTCAGAAGCTGGCCCTCAGAACTGTTTATTTTCTTCTCCTATGATGTTCTCTCCCTCCATGGCTTCATTCAGTCCCATGGACCAATTACCACATATCCCAACTCCCAGCCTAGACATCTTTCCCAAATGCCAGAGCATATGTTCAACTTCCTACTCCACTTCTCCACTTGGATATTTCGTAGTCATTTCAAGTGACTACTTACAAAATAGTGATTTGAAAGTTTATTCAAATTTATTTTATGAATACATCTGAATGCTGAATTCTTGCTCTGTCCCCCCACCTGCCACCCCTCGATGGAAAAAATCTCCTGTAGTCCTCACCATCTTAGTAAATGGCAACCAGTCCTGCAGAATACAATTATTGGAGTTGTCCTTGATTCTTCTATCACATCCCACATGCAATCCATTTAGTTTTATCTTCAAACTCCTTCTCATCACCTCCGTTGCTTCTACCTGTTCCTTTCTTCATTCCAGCCACACTGCCCCCTTGCCTTTTTAATGAAGACTTCTCTCATCATTTTTATGAGATAACACTGACCCCAAATTCCTCATTTTTCTTTCTTTTTTCTCCATAGCACTGAACCATCTTCTTACATATGATATGTTTATTTTTTATCATCTCTCTCTTCCACTAGAATGTCAGCTCATGAGGGAAGAGACTTCGTTTTGTTTACAGTTAAGCCTCCAGGACTTGGAATAATGCCTAGAATATACTGATAGCTTAATAAATATTATAAAATTAATGAATAAACCTGATGTTTGGTGCTGCACCTTTATTTGAAATAGTTGGCTGATAAGAAAGTAAGCACGCATGCATACATAGAGGGAAAGCTTTGTGTCTAGGAATTGAGCCAAAGTAGAACGGCAACATTCCTAAGTTACTGCAGATCAGAAAGCTTAAAACATAATGATAAGATCTGGTTCTGAACTAGGAGCCCAGGGGTGAGCAGATAGAAAAGATAAAACAAAATAAAAAGCAAGATTTTCCCACTCAAAATGAGCCCTCGAATCTGAATTTCAAAACACAAATATAAGACTAATCTTAACAAAGACAGCCAAAAAACATCAACAATAGGAACATGAATTCTCCAGACTTGGAATTTAATTTATTTTATGAAACAGTCAAAACAGACTTTAAAGAGAGACAAATGAAGACATGAAATCCATATAAACTATGTTTATAAACCACCCATTAACAATAAACTATGAAACAAAACTGATGGCAATAAAACAAGAAAAGCAGATTTTTTTTAAAGATCTGTTTTGATGTATTAGAAATAAAAAATATATATTTAAAAATAAAAAGGCACAGGCTGAGAGGTTATATCACTTATCTAATAGAAATTCCAGGATCTAGGGAAAGGTTACTAAGGCAACATTCGAAGAGTAGTAGGTAAGAAATTCCAAGAACTAGAGAAAGATATTGAAGGAAAATAGACCCTAAGTACCAAAAAAGTTCAATAAAAATAAATACAAAACTAGAGACAGCAGTATTGATATTGTAAACAAGAAAATGAAGAAAAAAGAGAGACTATTAAGATGTGAAGTGTGATGTTAGACTGTAGTTTTTCATCAGCAACTACAGCAATCAGGAAATAGTAGAGTAACATATCAAAAAGGTAAAGAAAGATAACAGTTTACTTAGAATTTTTTTTTTTTTTTTTTTTTTGACGGAGTCTCACTCTATCATCCAGTCTAGAGTGCATTGGCACAATCTCGGCTCACTGCAACCTCCATCTCCTGGGTTCAAGCAATTCTGCTGCCTCAGCCTCCTGAGTAGCTGTGATTACAGGCAACCCCAGCAACACTCTGCTGACTGAGACTGTGGTTGATCGTGAAAGTGGTGAGGGGATGAAGTTAGAGGCAGTTAGTTAACTGTCCTCAATGAAGAATAGCTAAATTAATTGAGAACTCACTGTGAGCCAGGCTCTTGCTAGGTACTTTAAATGGATTCTCTCATTTAATTATCATAACAGCTTTATAAAATAGGCGTAGTTACTATCCCCATTTTACAGATATACTGGAGTCTAGATATAAAGCCTAAGGCTGATGTATTAAGAAAAATAGATTTAAGTATTGATATGGTTTGACTGTGTCCCCACTCAAATCTCATCTTGAATTCCCATGTCTTGTGGGAGGGACCTGGTGGGAGGTAATTGAATCATGGGGGCAGGTCTTTCCCTGCTGTTCTTATGATAGTGAATAAGTCTCATGAGATCAGATGTTATTCAAAAAGGGAGTTTTCCTGCACAAGCTCTCTTCTTTTATCTGCCTTTCACCTTCCACCATGATTGTGAGGCCTTCCCAGTCACATGGAACTATAAGTCCATTAAACTTCCTTCTTTTGTAAATTGCCCAATCTCAAGTATGTCTTTATCAGCAGCATGAAAATGGACTAATACAAGTATATTACTAGAATTGTGATATTGTGATAAAATAAGAAATATATATTTGATCTCTGCCCCTGGTCCCTGGGATACAGCTCCTAAAACTCTTGTAATCTGTGGAATAATGAGTCTTCTTTTGCATAATAACAAGACAACTGATAACTGGGAGCCCCTAGGAGGGGGAGGTGGTTGCCAGGGGAACCAACCATGTTATTAGAGGGTTGGAACTTTCAGCCCTACTCCTGCGCTTCAGGAGAGAGGACAGTGTTGAATGATCACCAATGGCCAATGACGTAATCAAACATTCTTACACAATGAAGTCTCCATAAAAACCAGAAAGGACAGGGCTCAGAGAGCTTTCCGACTGGTGAAAACATAGAAGTTCTGGGAGTGTGGTGTGCCCAGGGAGGGCATGAGATCTCTGTACCCTTCCCCCATACCTTGCCCTATGCACCTCTTCATCTGATCTGTATCTTTTATAATCTTTATAATAAACCAGTAATTATGCATCCCTGAGTTCTGTGAGACATCCCAGAAATTAATCAAACCCAAAGAAGTGTCATGGGAACCTGCTTTGTTGCTTGTTAGTCAGAAGTATAAGTGACAATCTGCTATTTGCTATTGGTATCTGAAGTGGTGGAGAGTCTTGTGGGATTGGTCTCTCGACCTGCGAGATCTGACACTATCTCCAGGTAGATAGCACCAGTGTTGAATGGAATTGTAGGATACCCAGTCGGTGTCCACTAGAGAATTGTCCACTGGGAAAAATCTCCGCATATCAGGTCACAGAAGTGTTCTGTGTTGAGTGGTGCATGAAGGTAGAAAAAAACATTTCGCTTTTTCCTATCTCTCAATAGAGTTGTAAAATCAATCATTAGTAAGAATAAAACCTTCTTTAGAAGTGGAAGAAATAATACAAGTATGCTAAATTCCACATCTTTCATATCAGGGCATCAATGTATACTGTTTAAGGTTGATAGCTCAAAAGGTAGGCATTTATACACATCACCTGGGTATTATTACAAATATAACCAGAAGAACTAAAACCAGAAATGGGAGATCAAGATATGGTTAGGGGAGGAGATATTTATTTTATGTAGTAGCGTCTTCGTACTATTCAAATTTTATTATTAATACGCATATTATATTCCTAATAAAATTATTTAAACGTAGAAGTTGGAAGCTGTGGGACAACTGAGCAACACTGTTGGCACGCAACCACCAAGGAAATCCCTGTTGTATGTTGTATCCCATGTGCATGTCTTTTGAAAAATGTCTATTCAAGTTATTTGCCCATTTTTTTTAATGGGCTATTGAGTTGTTTGAACTCCTTAGGTAATTTGGATACTAACTCCTTTTCAGATGTATGGTTTGTTTGCCAATATTTTCTCCCAATCCATAGGCTATCTCTTCACTATGTTTGTTTGTTTGTGTTATGGTTTTCCTTTTTTTTTCTGTGTAAAAGCTTTTTAGTTTGATGTAATCCCATTTATCTATATTTTCTTGTGTTGCCCATACTTTTGGGTTCATATCCACAAAATCATTGTCCACATCAATTTCCCCTATGTTTTCTTCCAGTGGTTTTTGCACTTAAGGTCTTATTTGAACAATTTAACTCATTTTGAGTTGATTTTTGTATGTAGCATGAGATAAGGGTCTAATTGCTGCTGCTTGGCAAGGCTGGGGTGGGGAAGCTGGTAATTATTCCAGAGTTAGTAGAGAAGACAAGTTCTTGAAGTGGGGGTCAGCTCAGTTCAGGACTCTGCAGGATGATGCCTCCTGCCCATCTAAATCCTTTCCTTTACTGCAAATGCTGTGTCATACTCAATACCTGTGGGCATTTGGAGAGACTTCTAGCCTTAACATGAAATCTGCAGTTTCACATCTGTTTTGAACTTTTTCTGGTCATTAAGCATGTATATGTGAGTGAGAGTGTGCGTGCGTGTGTGTGTGTGTGTGTGTGTACGCATATATCTCTATCTCTATCACCTATCTCTCTATCCTCTTTTATTTATTGTCTATTATTCCAAATTCCAGCAATCATCTATTTCTCTATCTATCTATCTACCTACCTACCTACCTACCTATCTACCTACCTACCTACCTACCTATCTACCTATCTACCTACCTACCTACCTATTTCTCATTCTCTATCAATCATCTATCATCTATCTCCCTATCATCACTGTCTCCCTTTCTCTCTCTCTTTCTTTCATGCCACACATACCTGCAAGGGAGAAAACTGTGTTGTTCACCAATGACTGAAGATAGGAGCTGAGAAAGGCAGGTGAGAGAGAGACAGAAGGCTCTTAAAAGCAAAACCCTAGACCATTTATCACAGCAATGGCCAAACACACAAATTCTACTATAAATTCTTCTCAGAGAGCCCTGGCCATAGTCATCTTTTATCAAGGTTGAGTCATTTTGATTACATGCCATTTTAAACAGCCATGTAATTATTATGCAGGACAACCGACTCAAGAGTGACTTCACTGTCAATGAAGGACTCTGTTTATGCTCCAGCACTAAATAGGTGAAACATTCTATCCCCAAACAAATTTGACTGCAAAGAACTCTTCTTATTAAGGGAGCCAAAAGAACTGCTTTTCTGAGAAGATCTATAAATTGATAATTTACCTTACCAAAAAAATACGGGGGGATATTTTACGGAAGATTGCAACTATTGAATCATTCTGTCATTAAATCAATTACTGCATCTGATTAGCTTTCCAGTAACACTTGGAGTAGAGAAAATGTTGTTGGCAAAATAGTTCAAATTTGGCAGCCCAGAGCTTTAAACATTAGCAGCCATTCAGAAACAAACAGAGGCAACTTAGTACAACAGAGAATTCTTTGATCTAATTACTTCTGCTAGTAAACCCTACCATTTTTCTTCCCACTGATTTATTTTCACAGCATGAGCTCAATTAATTTCTATTTACTAAGAGGTCACGTACATTCATATCTTCACCATAAATATTTTGAAATGTTTAACAACTATGCAAGGCGTTGTTAACCCCTTGCTTTCCAAAATTACCACACGTACAAAAAGATTACATATGTAATACTGAGTACACAGAAGGCAGTCAGTAGAGGGTTGTTTAAGTAATAGGATATAATTGAATCATATCAAATGAATGTGATGACTGATAATAGTTTGGAAAGAGAGAACATGTTTAGACTACCCAGTGAATAAATATAAAACACTTGGATTAAATAGTAAGTCATGCAAAAAATTGTAAATTTGCAAATAATTAAATCTTTCTAATAAAAAGGAGCAAATATATCCTATCTGTATTTTACTGAAATTCCAGATCACTGTGAAGGGATTTTGTTTCTGCAGTTTTCTCCTTTTGTTTATTTGAACTGTAAGTTTTCACCAAAGCAGTGTCAATATTTTTCCTGTGGAGAAGAGGAATAACAGAGCTGAGAGTTTGCCTTCCTCTAGGTTCTGTGTGCCATCAATTGGTTGGGTGTGTAGACTGTGAGTCAAGTCTCCAGTAATTATTCAGGTAATGGGAAATTAGGTGATAAGTGAATAGATGTAATCATTGTTTTCATAACTCAATCAAATTCATCCTAATCTTCCACATTTTGTTTTGCAGAATCAGAATCTTCCTACAGCCAATGTATCTGAAAATGCTCCTTGCAGCACAGTAATGTGATATTCAACCTTAGCTGTGATTCCTGCCAAATTGAATAGTGTTATATTTCCTTACCCCATTTATCTGGCATCCTTAAGCAAAAGCACTCAGGAAAAAGGATTTTGCATATATCAATGTATGTCACAGGACAGAAGGAAGAGGGGAATATCTTTTTTCCTGTTTAATCTGGGGCATTTTATTTACCTTCAATTTGCCTTACCTTAATTACTGAACTAAACCCCTATGGAAACTGTGAGATGTATATGTAAAGTATTTAACAAAAAGGCAGAGAAAATACACCAGTTTAAGAAAAAGCCTCATTCCAAGAGTGGCCTGGCATAGTTGCTATTCGCTCCATTTCTAATAATTACATGCACCTAGGTTGAAATTCCAACTCTGTCACTCCCAAGTCGCACAATCTGTAGAAACAGATGTAATCATACAGCATATCTTAGAGGGTTGGTAAGAAAAGCAAATAAGTAGTAACAAGAAGTAAATGTAAAGCTCAGAGCACTGGAGGACAGCTGCTTTTAAGCAACCCATACATAACTATTGTTAGTCAAAAGTATTTAGCTTTTGGAACACAGCTTCCACTTTTAGACAAAAAGTTACAAGTGGTTAGAACTCCAGGTTAGGCTATCAAAGCCAATTTTACTCATCATGTTGATAGCCCGACATTCACAGTGTTATAAAACCAAACTATCAATTTAACAGGATCACCAGCCATGACTTCCTAGAGTGTCTTAAACAACTCCCATGCCCACCCTCTCAAACCAGACTCTGCCTCCTTCTAGCGCCTCCAGAAGTTTGGAGAGCAGGGAGTCCCTACTCCACCTGCTATTGCTGTATCAGAGGATGTGTTCCTGGCTACCCAAGCTAGAACTCTGTGCCTTTAGGCTACCTAAGCTAGAACTCTGACACACTTAGGTATAGTTTTATAACACCAGGAATCAAGAAGGCTTCTGTGTTTTGGGGAGATTTTCAGAGTCTGGCATAGCTCCGAACTAAACAAGGGCTCGGAGCCAGACCCGGGAACACCCTGTTCCTTGAGCAGCTTATTACTGTCTTTGTGCACAGGGCTTAAAACATTGCAGAAAATCAATAAAGGTTAATTAGCTTAAAATTGCAAAAGGCTCTTCACAATCTGGCTCCGTTCTCCACAACATGCTGTATTTATTGTGTCTTTGTGACTTCATAGGTCATCTTCCTTTGGCCTTAAGTACTTTCCTTCCCATTCTCTCCTGGGCAAACAGTCATCCTTTAAGATCACCTAGAGGCCACCTCCCCCCAGGGGAAGTCACCCTTTCTGATGTGACACCCACAGCCCTCTTCACTTGTCTTTGTCCTGTTGTCATGGCTTTGCATGTGCCATTACTCAGCAATTTCAGGCTTTTGTGCACACAGGAATCATCCTGGCAGCTTGTGAGCAGAGATTACTGAAGTTGACCCTCAAAGACTTAGTCAATAGGCTGAGGAGGAATTCAAGAGCCTGCTCTGTTAACAAGCTCCCCAGATGGTTCTGCTGGAGGGGAAGCTGCAATGTGAGAAACACAAGACATCCAGGCAGAGACACAATCATCCTTACTGCTCTGTTTCCACTACTCTGTACAGTGCCCGAGGCATAGTAGATGCTCAATAAATGTTTGCTGTTAAAAAGAAGGAAGCATTAAAAATGGGTATCATCTATCCACAAACAAATGTTTATTGAGTATATACTAATTACACAAGTTCCCTATCAACACGAAAGAAAGGGACATCAAAGTCTAATAATAATATGAGGACAGGTGCAACAAATCAATGGAAACAAAGGTACCTAAGATTTTACTATCAACCTGCCACAGAGCCAGTGAGAGCTTTTCAGGCTCTTCCTAGCCAGTGGTTCTCAACTTTGTCTTCATATTGAATCACTGGAATCAGCTTTAAAAACACTGATGCCTTCACTCCTCATTCCCAGAACTTCTGAATTTGCTTGGGATGAAGCATGTGTGGCAGGAGGTTTAAAAGCCCTACAGGTGATTCCGATGTGTAGTCAGGGTTGAGAATCACCGTAGGTTCACACTGCACCTGTCCTACAGAGTTACTTAATTCTGCCTCACTTTCCTGAATTTGTGGGCTTATCTCGCTCTTCACCTCCCACCAGATTCTAAGTATCTCAAAGTCAGGGACTAAGTCATATTCACCTTTTATTTGTCCACAGTGCCCATGACAAGAGTCTATATAAAAGGGCAGTAAAATTTTATGGAATGAATGAGTGAAGGACACTATAGGACACTTGACTCTTAACAACCATGAGTGAGTTGGACCAGAGAAACAGTTCACAAAGCTCTGTCCCACAGCATGAAACAGAACATTGTATATGGAAACTTTATAGAACAGTAACCGAGAATATGATAGTCCTTGGAGCATTTGAGGAGTCGAAGAAGAGCTTTAAAGTTACAACAGACTGAACACAGAAGAACAGCAACTACACACCACAGGACGCTCCTTATGTTCCCAGCATGGAAGGGACACCCTGCCCGTCCACTGCTCGAACTCCATCCACAGCTTGAATCTGGAGGTCAGCACCATGGACAAGAGCATCTCGGAGGAGAAGTCATAAACCAGGCACAAAAAGGAAAGGCAGGGAGTCCTGACCGTGCTTTCAAATCACCAGTCAAGGCTGTTTTTTTTTATTGAACTCCTAGCTGGGTTCAAGCAATTCTGTCCTCTCAGCCTCCCGAGTAGCTACGACTGCAGGCACATGCTACCACGCCCAGCTTACTTTTGAGAAGAATAACTATCAAGTTCTCAGTGGCAAGACCTCTGAACTACAATAAAGGCTCATTTGCTATTGACATGTCAAATCTAATGTAAATAATAAAATGCTATTGTTTTCTATACCTGTTATAAAATTTCAAATTTCTAATCTTTTTAAAAAGCATTTTTATTATTGCTTTAGAAAATAATCATATGAACTACTTACACATTTTTTAGTAGACCTGGAGGGTGTCACTGAAAAAAAAATTCAAATATAACTAGTGCAATATAGAAGAACGTTAAATCGAGATAGACTCAACTCACTCTTACATCACAAAATTAGGGTTCAGGTTACAGTTAGATGCAGAGGCTGAGGTTAACATACTAGCATACTAGCCACCCCAGGTTGATACCGCTAACCCCATTTTGTCCATAAAAACACTGAGTGTCAGAAAGAATGAGTGACTTGTGCGAGGTCATCCAGTTCCTAAGGAACGAAGTCAGCGTTGGATCTCAGTCTGCATGACTCAAAAATCTGCGTTTTACCACCCTGCTATTTTCATCTGTGGCAAATTGAATATTTATCTTATCTACTATTTCCTAAATGCTTAGCAATCCAGAAAAATGCATATATTATTCAGAACTAAACTGTAGTTCATGGAAATCAATTTTATTTAAACCAAAATGGAAACTATCTCATCATCAAATAACCAGTTCTGCTTAGTGTAATTAGTGGAAGGCAAGAGCATTGTATGTGGTTTAATAACCAAAATCAATCTGAAATACAGATTCATTAAAGCCAGTTAGCTTTTCTATTGGTCAGATGTTCTTTTATTTATCACTATTATTTACATGTGTGTTCATCAATATAGATTAACTAGCATGCAAACAAGAATTAACTTTTAAGAGTTTAAACCATTTAAAGGGGATGCAAAGATAAGGAAAAGCTGACATTTTAATGTAAAAAAACTAAAATACAATAAAGTATGATCTGAGTTAACATCTAAGAGATAGTGAGCGTTCATTTTTCTCCCACCAAAAAGCATACGATTACACTTTAAACTATGTGTTATGTAAGGATATATTACGAGTGGAGAAAGAAAATTAGCTTAAAAGAAAAGATGCAGACATTTTCTAATACCACTAATAGGGTTTGCAGACTGTAAATGTCAGAGACAAATAGAAACAAAAGGTGCATGCAGGAATTGGAAACTTGATTCAAGGACCTAAGTCAGTCACTGATAAATTTCAAGCATTTTGCTGAATCATGAGACCAACTCACGTGGAGCAGATGTTCCCGATAACATCTTAAACACTGCAAAAAATGGTAAACAGATAATGTACCTTCCAAATGAAGCCCTATTAAGGAAGGATTACTATGTAATACCTTGTCCAAATCAGGACATTTATGAGAGTGAAAAAGATGCCACTAGTAAATATGCCAGGACAATTAGCATTATCTGGAGCTGTCTTAGGAAAATTAGATAATATGTCACCCCAATAGATGATAAATGCCCTACACACCACAGTTAACCTTCACTTTACAGCCCTCTACACTTTCTTCTTCTTCACATGCCTTTTTGTACCTGTTTTGTACCTGTTTTCTCCTTTATATATGTATATATGTATGTATATATATGTAAAATATATAGATATATATATATTTTTTGAGGCAGAGTTTCACTCCTGTTGCCCGTGCAATGGCACCATCTCAGCTCACTGCAACCTCTTTCTCCCATGTTCGAGTAATTCTCCTGCCTCAGTCTCCTGAGTAGCTGGTATTACAGGTGCTTACCATCACACCCAGCTAATTTTTGTATTTTTAGCAGAGACAGGGTTTCACCATGTTGATCAGGCTGGTCTCGAACTCCTGACCTCATCATCAGCCCGCCTCGGCCTCCCAAAGTGCTGGGATTACAGGCGTGAGCCACCGCACCCGGCCTACATATCTCTATGTATCTTTCTTAACCTTTATACAATGTCCTTCCTCTTTTTATTTATTCATATATTTTTTGAGACAGGGTCTTACTCCTGTCACTCAGTCTGGAGTACAGTGGCATGATCTCAGCTCAGTGCAACCTCTACCGTCCCCAGATCAAGTGATCCTCCCACTTCAGCCTCCCAAGTAGCTGGGACCACAGATGTGCACCAACATTCTGGGCTAATTTTTTGCATCTTTTGTAGAGATGGGGTTTCACTGTATTTCCCAGGCTGGTGTTGAACTCCTGGGCTCAAGCTATCCACCTGCCTCGGCCTCCCAAAGTGCTGGGATTACAGGTGTAAGCCACCATGCCTGGCCTGTCCCTCCTCTTTCATCAGCCCTCTGCCTTTCTTTTCAGTTCCTTCCTTTCCTTTCCCCGCCTCTCTTCTTCCTCCCTCTTTCTCTTTCTATGGCTCTTTTCTTCTCCATCTATGCAGCTTTCTCCTTCCCTTCCTTTCCCTGCCTCTCTTCTTCCTCCCTCTTTCTCTTTCTATGGCTCTTTTCTTCTCCATCTATGCAGCTTTCTCCTTCCCTTCTACCCCTTTTCAAAACAAAAATCTTTCTTCTAGATTTCATATTGCTCCATTCTATCAAGCCCATCCCAGGTTGCCATTACCCGGAGCTGAAGCAAAGTTTTGATATTTTAGTCACTTTTATTGAATACTTTTATATTCTTTATTTTCTAACTTAAAAGTAGGTGGGTTTAATGTTTTATATTTATTTTTCTACCAAAAGGTATCTTGGTAGGCTGAACCCCCTGACAAACATACCCATGCCCTAACCCCTGGAACCTATGAATATGTTTAATTACACGGCAAGAGGGACTTTGCAGATGTCATTAAAGTTATAGATTTTGAGGGAGTTATCCTGGATTGCCTAACTGAGCCCATTCCACTCATATGAGCCCTTACAGGTGAAGACCTTTCTCTGCCATCTCTTCTAGGGGCAGAAGAGATGCAGCAAAAAGAGGAAATCAGAGATTCTAAGCCTAAGGACTCAAACTTTTGCTGGTTCTGAGATGGAGGAAATCACATGATGGAGCAGCCCATGTGCAAGGACCAGAGGGAGCCTCTGGGAGCTAAGGGTGGTCCCCAGCTGTCCTGAGAGCAGGCAAGGAAGCAGGACCTCAGTCCTACAACCGTAAGGAACGGAATTCTCCCAACAACCTGAATGTGCTTAGAAGTGGATCTACCCCAAAGCCTCCAGAATGGAACACAGCCCTGCCAACACCTTGACTTGGGCCTTGTAAGACTCTAAGTAGAGGATCCAGGTGAAGCATGAATCTAAAGAGAAGACCCAGGTGAAGCATGCTTAAGACATTTATCTATTGTCTCACAGGCAATTTGTTACTATAACAATAGAAAATGGATGCAAGTATAAATTATATTACATTCTGCTTAATTTGGGGACTCATAGGTTAATAACTCCTAATAAAAAAGTGCTTCCTTCATCTTTAATTTAGGCTAAATTTAGACATATGGTATATGTGCTAATTGATTTTTCAATCATCGTTGTTTTCAGATCAAAGGATAAACTTAGTAATCTAGAGGGGCTCATTCTCAAGACATATATCATTATTGTAAATACTTGTTTCACTCTCATTCTCACAAAACTCTGTGAGAAAAACAAAGCCTTTATTTGGCTTTTGCTAAATACCTCTCCATCCTTGTGGGAGACTTAATCTAAGCATTTTGTTTCTTTAAGCAATCAAGGGGCATATTGTTCTCTACCACACCATCAGAATGGAAGTACAATTACCCCAAGCTGATAAATGCAACAAAAGGTTGATAGGTCTGTGATGCAGAAAAAACCTGTTGATTCTGGCTATTGACTTGATTTATCAGTCAAATTGACCTTACGAAAAATCTCATTCCTTCTAACACAAAACAACATCAGCAACAACAATAAAGACAAATATAAATTTTGCAAATTTTCCATGAGTCAAACAATTCCTGTTTGTCTGCTCCCTGTTGGCACAAATTCCTACACACTCTGGTATGTGTGTGTTCAAGATAATCTATTAAAATAAAGTTTATGCCTTGTTTCTACTACTGCAATCGGATCTTATATATATATATTAGATTATATATAGATTATATATTATATATAAATTATATATTAATACATATTAGATTATATAGATTATATATTAATATATATTATATCTATATGTATATATGGCAAAATTATTAGTTCTTTTTCTAGGTAGCGCAGCCCCATGAGTTCTGAGTTTAGGGCTTCCAGAAGTTTTGAGTTCATGAGTTGAAACCAGAAATTGCCAGAAACCTGAAAAAAGCCCTATGCAAGGTTTGGAGTCTGTTACAAACTAAAGAGATGAGTTAAGGTGGGTCGTCCCTGATAGGAAAGGGATGGAGACTATGGTTTTGAGTTTAGGCAGTGAAAATAAGTGGGGACTGAATAAGGAGATGAGTGGTGAATGTGTGGAGCTGTGGTGCCTGCACTCGCTCTTACTTATTGTCTAGAAGATCTGATGGGATGGTCTGAGAAGCTGTAGCCTGAACATAAGAAGCAGGGGCTTCAGGAGACCTGGAAGATGATGGCCACATTCCAAGCAGTGGGAGAAGTACCCCCTTCAGTGGCTTAGGCCCCAAGGGTTTGGACAACAGGCATCTCAGGGGTGATCCTGATGGCCTAAAGAGTTGGAGGCCCCTTCCTAATTTTTTGAACTGCAGAACACCATGAGACTCTTAAGCCACCCTCAGGTAAACAGGCCTCCCATTATGACTGATGTTGGGTGTCAGAGGTAAAATCTAACTAACAGGAGAAAACAGATTTTTATTACATATAGAAATGTAAAGCAATGCAATGTTTTTGTATTTGTTGTGGAGCAAATTCATGCCAACCATATGTATATGTGTGAATGGGTAGACGGAGGAGCATGGAAGAAAGGAATCCAAGAAACTGGCTATTAAAAGGAGGGTCAAATGGAAAAGGCCCTGCTTCCTTCTGCTTCTCAAGGTTTTCTCCATCATTTGTGTTTGACCCTTGGAAGATGGCCCAGGAAGAAGAGTTGCTCCCATGCCTCTCTTAGAAAACACAAACCAGTGCTCACTCTGATTTGTGGTTTGCATGCATTCTTTTGAGTTGGCCAGTCTAGTTTGCTGTAGACTGTGCCATATGAACATGGGGCTTTATTCTTGTGCTGTATTCCTGTGACCATATCCAAATCAGTGCTTAGGAACCATCATGACCCTGTTGGGCAGGTTTGTGCTGCAAAAGAAGTTGACTGGAACTGACGCTTAAAACACATGACTTTCCACTTCTAATAACTGATAATTTCAGTGATGATACACACAGGTAAACACATTGCTTGCAATAAATAGGCTGCCTATTTACTTTCTCTTCACTTAATATAACACACACACACACACACACACACACACCTGCAAGAAAATTAAGCCCAGGAAGATACTTTATTAGTTGAAAGTCACGGTTGACTTAATTTTCACAAGTTGGGCAATGCTAAGTTCCTTCTGCAACTTTATCTCACCCACACCACATAAGCACACAGTGAAGCATGAAACCTAAATATGCAAATGGAATATCTCTCGTACAAAGGGGACACATTCTCACAGTGATGATTTTGCTGTTCTTAGCTCTGCATCTTTAAAATTACTTCCACCAGCATCATATTCTTATCCATCTCTCTTCTACATGAGTGCCATCCAACTCCAAACAAACACTGGGCATAAAGGGAGTATTTCACGCTAATAAGAAAGCCAAGGCAGCAAAGGAACAGCAGGAAAGCTCTGAGATCCCACTCTCTTTAGCCCCACCCTGTACCATCTGTCCTGTGCTGCTGATTATCCACAGCTTGATGCTTTTGCAAATAACATTCACGCCCTTTAAGGCAACCTCCTCACTTCTCTGACAACCCACATTTATCACCTCCCTAAAACTCTGGATCAAAACTCACTTCCTCCACAAAAACGTTTTCTGGTTTAATTGTTCAATTAACTGTTTTAATACGTGGGTATTCAGTGAACAATAGAATATTTTGCCCTCATGGATATATAGCTTTAAAGTGAGATGAAGCACAGTTAATGTTAATTAGAGAGAGGTTGAATGACTGTTATCATAGCAAGTGGATTAGTCTTAGATGGGTAATCATAGAGTAGAACTGTATTTTTCATGGCATTAAACAAAATTGTTGGAATTTTAAAAGAGTTCTGTAAACCACAGAGCTAGTAGGCCTCTGTCAGTTTAATATGTGAAGCTCTGTGAGATAAGGGATATGAAATAGAAGAGAGAGTGTTGAACTTGGAGTCAGGAAACAGGGTTTACTCAGAATTTTATGCTCCGATGTTTGCCTCATTTTCTACATAATTAAAATGTAGACTCTTTGACGATGAGCTTTGTGGTCCTCCCTGCAAAACACACATACCCCACGTAATAAAAAGCTGGATAATTCTGCACATATACCAGACACTCTGTAAGTACTTGTGAACATATATTTACATGCATGACTAGGGCCCGGAATCAGTTTTAGTGGTTTTAAAAAGAAATAGGCACTATCCTAAATTTATAGATCTTCAGAGCTTAGAGAATTCTTTAGTCCAGAAGTTTTATTTTACACGGAGAGAAACTGAGATCAGGATGATTTATTCAAGAGCATAGCACTAAAAAAAAATAACTCAGGTGGCACTGAATTCAGGCTCCTGAACTCCTGGTCTGGTATTTCTCCCAAGGCTCCATATAGCATATAAAGGGCAATCTGGTTCAAAAATTCAATGTTATGACACAAAATGTTTCAAATCACCAAGACAAATTGCCATGTACAATGGCATCACAAAAGTATTAAGTAAGACATATTTTTTTGTGTCTATGGGCAAAACTTTTTGCTTGATGATTTTCCTACAGGAGCTAAGTATTTGCAGACTATTTTAAGATCTATATTATTTAGGATTGCATTCAGCTGAATATATCCAGTGATCTCCAAGTTAACGAGCATAACATTTATTTTTCTGTCACCTAAAGATGTCCAGCAGCAGGGGGGCCAAGGCTGGTGTGGAGCTCACTGGTGTCAGTGGTCCACGTCATCTCTCACTGCTACACATCTTTCCCTTATTACATTCGGGCTCAAGGTTGATTCTGGAGCTCCATCTTTCTCCCCTGAATTCAGAAGAGGTAGAGAAAGGGCACACTCCTCTCTTTCAAGAAGACCTCCTGGAGGTCCCAAACCAAAGTTCTGCTTACATTGCCTTAGCTAGAACCTAGTCATGTGTCCCTATCTGACTGCAAGGAGCCTGGACAATGCAGTCTTTTATCAGGGTGGCCATGCTCCCTGCTAAAATAGAGATTCTGTTCCCAAGAAAGAAGGAGCGAGTGGGTATGACGTGCCGCCAGCATCCTTTTCCACAGAAAGCCTGCTCAACAATTCCTCAATTGCTTTCTTAATCAATTTAAAGATTGCTTTAATATCATGCAAATAATCCATACTTTAAAATGGAACACTATAATTTCTATGAATAAAGTAATACAAACCAGTATAATGACAATCATTTAAAACACATTATGTACATAAGGGAGATTTTATTAAGACGTGATCATTATGAGCTCACATCTTTGGTTGAGACTAAGAGCTGCAAAATAATCCCAGGGCTATAAGAAAATTCCTCACAGGGCAAGGAAATAGTCACCAGGTCATGACATTTGTCAAGAGAGCTTACAGAGCTGTGATTTCTTCAAGAGTGTGGCCAGCCCTTTCCCCCGACCCTTCCCACTTCCTTAAGCCCTGCCAAAGGACAAATTATTGCCAAGACAACCAAGGCCCTTCATGCTCCCCTGCTGATTCCGGTCGCCTGTACTGTGATCAAACAAGCACTAAGGAGCAAGAAGGTGCTCTGGGGCAGATGGAAGTGGGTTTTGGTTTCTGTCACTGAATGCCTGGAGTCCTGGTTTCCGTATCCAAATCACAGAGGCAAAGATTGCTGACTCTTCCTTTATATTCCTTCCTCTTGCTGGGGCTACTACCAATAGGGAATCTGGAAAATATCAGTTACTCAAAATCTAGGGTTTAAATAAATGCAAAATATTTTTCACTTTGTGTCTAATTAGTCCCTTTTAGCCCTTCCCAGTTAGTTATTCAGAATGGGAGCCTGGTGCGCACTCTCTGTCTCTCTCTCTCTCTCTATATATATATATATATATTTTAATATTTATAATAGGTTATATATATTATATAAATATACATTATTTATATTTTATATATTATTTATATATTATATAATATATATTATTCATATACTATATATTATTTTTATATGATATATAAATATGTAACAATATTTTATATAACATATAACATATAAAATATATATTATTTATTACATATAAATAAAGTTTTGCCTGTAGACACAAAAAAAGTATGTCTTACCTAATACCTTTATTGATGCCATTGTACATGGCAATTTGTCTCGATGGTTTGAAACTTTATGTGTGTGTGTGCGTGTGTGTGTGTATGTATGTATATCTACGTGTGTGTGTATATATATGTATATACATATATGGTTCACTTGAACACTGGAATGCCTGAGCGCCTGGGCTCAAGTGATCCTCCTGTCTTGGCCTTCTAAGTAGCTGGGATTATAGAATCATGCCACCACACCCAGCTATAATTTTTAAATTTTTTGTAGGGACAGAGTCTAGCTACGTTGTCCAGGCTGTTCTTGAACCCCTGGCCTCAAGCAATCCTCCTGCCTCAACCTGCCAAAATGTTGGGATTACAAGTATGAACCACCACATCTGGCCCCATATTTCATATACAAAAACTGCATTACTGTCATCCAAAAACCCTTCTGTCAACCACCTCAAAATGAGACTAGTACTATTTCAACACTGTAACCAAAGTCATTGAAATGATTCTTCTCTCAAAAACCTGTTTCCTTCTTTCCATTAGTCTCACCTCCAATGTCCCATCTGTTGATATTGAAGAGATCTTAAATACCCTTCTGTCTTCTTCACAGTTATAAAAACTGTGATCTTTTGGATTTCTGACAACTCCTTTTATCCTTGAGTTTACTCTTTATTCCTCAAGTTACCTAGCCTCTCTGGATCTGTCTTATCTCATCTGGAAAATTGAGTGTTTTGAAAAGACAGTGCCTCAAGTATATCCCAGCTCAAACATTCCACGATTTTATGATAGAATTGTCAAATAACAATGTCACACAATGCAAGTGAAGACTTTAAACTTCTCTTGCAATGTTTCAATAAGAACTACAGCCATTTAAAAATAATTTGACAATTCTTCTGGATGGATTCTTCTGAAGAAGAAATCATTTGTATACATCATCCTGTCTTATCATACTTTTGCAGCTGCCGATGAGAGGCAATTCACTATGCCATTTTGGGAGAGTTGGTGAAATGAAAAGTGATATAGCCTCCCAGGTAAGTACCAATTAAAATTATTTCAAATCATTTTAAATGACTGTTACATAATACTCTTAGAGTATGGCTTTTGGAAGAACTAGCACTTTGTCTTTTTGCAAGGGGAAAGGAATCATCCTACTTTCCAACTATGCAGGATTATCTGATGTGAAGTACTTCTGCAATACATATTCTTCACTGCTCATTGTTCTTTCAAGTTCTTGGCAGCAGGGATAGCAGTATATGCTGCAACCTGAGAACAGCAGACTCATCCTTTCTTCCACTTGCCTCTCTTTTCCTTGCTTGTTTCCCAGAATCTCTATGTGCCCTGCTCTATTGCATAAAGAACAGTGCCCAATGGCCGATTTCCACTATTCTCCTTCTGACTATGCCTCTCCAGTTAGTGATAAACAATGCAGAAACGCCAGTGTCCAACCATTTGTCCAATTGCCTTTCCAATTATAATGATAAGATATAGTGTATTCTAGAGCTCCCTATAGTGATTTAGACTTCTCACACCATCACTCAGTTCTTCCACATAGAGTTGGACAAAGAAGAATTGTGTTTTAAATACAGTATTGTCAACAAGCGAACTCCTGACCTCAAGTGATCCACCTGCCTAGGCCTCCCAAAGTGCTGGGATTATAGGTATAAGCCACCACACCTGGTCAGTTCGAGACCAGACTGGCCAACATGGCAAAACCCCATCTGTACTAAAAATACAAAAATTAGCCAGGTATGGTGGCAGGTGCCTGTAATCCCAGCTACTTGGGAGGGTGAGGCAGGTGAATTGCTTGAACCCAGGAGGTGGAGGTTGCAGTGAGCCGAGATAGCAATACTGCACTCCAGCCTGGGCAACAGAGGAGACTCCATCTCAAACAAACAAACAAACAACAACAAGAAATGTGAGGATGGGAAACTGCTTCTCCTAAGGATCAAAGTAATATTTGCAAAAAAGAAAAAAACTGTAGCCTAGTACTGTTTTGTGTATATTCAAAATGTCACTCAATACCTTGCTGAGGGGATCTTTACAGCTCAAGGTAATGCAAATGCTGGTTACCAGGAAATAACTGCCTTAAAGTTTTGCTTAAGGGGCGTAATTTAACTTTAAATATGGCACCCCACAGGAAAGAAAGGGAGTTCCTAAAAGACTTCATTAACTTTTTTAAATTTCAATGTAACTTAACTTCCAGGGAAGACAGTACCTTCCTGTAAGCAGTTCTCTGAAGGAAAGGGTTATTCGGTAAATTGCAGTGAGCCTGGAGAATTTCAACTTTGCCCTGCTTATGCAGCAAAAACATTTTCCAAACACCAAAATGATCAATTCCACCAAAGACTTCATAAATGAAATTTCTTATTTCAGATTTCTAAAATTTACCTTGGGACAATAACATTTAAAATGCACTCAAACTCTTTATACATGAAATATATGAATATAAGTTTATATTTTCTTTGCATTGTGGGGATAAATAATGTAGTCATCCAAGAATATTTTAAATTATTAAATTTTACCATCCACCGTCTTTATGTAGAGTAACAAGACTTCAGTTTTAAATGATGTAATCTTAAGCAATTTTATGCTTTTTTATGTAGAAGAAAGAGCTTAGGACCACAAAAATCTCTAACAATCTGTCTAGCTGTAAGATGTTATGAAATGATAAAAAAAAAACTTAGCCTCAATTTTAAGTTCTTCATTTTTTGTGCTGTTATCACAACAAGATAATAATAATAATAATAATGTTTTAGATTTATAAAACTGTTCTTGAGGCACTTTCAAATCCATGATCTCATCTACTTATTGGAAAGATGTAGTTAGAGAGAAAGAATCTTCATATTTTCACTTGCGTGTTTTCCCTGACAAGTGCTAAGCCTGGGGAATTTATCAGAGCCATAAAATTCTGACCTGGAAAGGTCACTTAATTGATACCATTTTGCAGCCTTCAACAACACCGAGGATCAGAAAAACACTGGATGTTTCACACTTCATCCTCTACTTCTTGATTAAATCAGACTCTAAGTGATTTTTTTTTTTTTTGGTTATCTACTAAATGATTTAAAATAACAGAACTAAAGAACAATGCATATCCCTGCAAGAATAGAAAAATGTCAGGCTACACATAATGGTTTATTTCAGAGTAAAATCTTACTGAGGAAACCTAATTGGATAAGAGCACAGGACAATTTCAAACATGAGAAGGATTAATTTTGAAATGGAGGTTTATGAGTGGCTCATCCTATGGAAAACTGGAACGTTTCTTCCAAGCAAATTTTCAAAAAGTTTTCCCATAACTTATTCATGCAGTAGTTACATTGAGTACCTGTTTGGGTCATCCCCAGTGCTTGCTGTCTGGTTAGGGATACAGAGTGAACAGTCACGGGAAATAGCTAACATATATTGAGAAGCCAGCATGCTCTTCGCTGTGCTAAGTGCTTCATGTACAATTAAGACAGACCCAAAGTCTCTCAGCCAAGAAACAGGAGCATCTGGATTCCAACACTGATCCGCCCATCTGGAGTCTGTTCTGTGAAGGGTCCCACATTGGAGGAGTAAGCTGGAGTCCCTGCCCTCGAGAAGATTACCCAGATATGGGAGTAGAATGATCCACTCATTCCTCCCATAACTCTACTGCTTGCCTTTTAAAAAGTGCCTGCTAATGATCTGCTAATTGTTTTAGGTCTTTTTAAGTGAATTTTGAAATCACTAAAAAGTCAAAAACTGCGAAAGCTTTGTCAGAATTTATGCTTCCTGGGAGAACTGCATCATTCTGAATTGACAGCTGCGGGCTCAGCATTAAGTAAATGCAGGATCTGGGCATCAAGGAGAAATGTTCACACAGTTACTACTTGATTAAAAATAACACAGTGCTGATAAGGACATAATGAAACAGGCACTTACTGGGAGAATGTGAACTGACACAACTTTCTGGAAAACAATTTGTATGCAGTCTAGAAAGATGTTTATGGTCTTGGACCCAGTTACTCTACTTCTTAACTAGAACCCATTCTAGGGATAGACTTAGGCATCTGGACCAACATGTATTTATACATGTGTTTATTAGCCCTTAATAATAATACCACAATATTGAAAGTACTTTATAAGTGTGCAAGAATATAAAAATAATTAAACACATTATGATACATAAATTACATAGTAGGATTTATAACCATTTTATAAATATTTTCCAAATATTTTGAACAATATAGGAAAAATTTTACCACAAAATTTTAAATGAGAGAAACAGGATCAAACCATTATATACATAAAGATCTTATTTAAAGATAGATAATTACAGAGAGGAAGAAAAGGATAGGACAGGACAAGGTTTATGTGCATAAAAAGAAGGGCTATAGTGAAACAAAAAAAAATAGCAAAAAAAGGAATTATTTATTTTGCAAATCAGGTATCTTATAAGAGAATTGTATATATAATACACAGAGAATTACTACAACGATATAAAGACAAATAACCCAGTTTTTAAAAATGGGCAAAGGAGCTGAGAGTTGTCCAAAGAAGACACACAAATGGCCAATAGGCTCAAGATGTTCAACATGATGAGCCATCAGGGAAAAACAAACCCAAACCACAAGGAGATAGCACTTAACACCCACTAGGATGCTATCATCAAAAAATCAGACAATAACAAGTACTACAGAGAATGCAGAGATTTTGAAACCTTCTATGCTGCTGGCGCACATGTAACATGGTGTAGCCTCTTTGGAAAACAGTCAGGCAGTCCTCAATGGTTAAACATAGAGTTACCATAGACTCAGCAATTCCTTTCCTACGTTTACACCCAAGAGAGAAAAACACAGGTCCACACAAAAAGTTGTACATGAATGTTCATAACAGCATTACTCATAATAGCCAAAAAGTAGAAACAATTCATGAAGAAACATTGAAAATGTTATGCTAAGTGAAAAAAAAAACAATCACACACACACACAGAAACCACATACTGCGTGGTTTCATCTATGGAATTATCTAGAATAGACAAATCTACAGTGAAAGAAAATAAGTGAATGGTTAACTAGTGCTAGAGTGGAAGATTGATGGGAGGCAGTGTTGGGCATCACAGCCAGTGGGCACAGGGTTTCTCTTTGGGGTGATGAAAATGTTTTAAGATTGATGGTGGTGATGATTGCACAACTCTGGGAATACACCAAAAACTACTGAACTGTGCACTTTAAATGAGTGACTTGTATGTAATGTGAATTTTATACTATTTCAACAGAGCTAGCTTTTTTAAAAAAAAAATACCAAGGAAACAAGAATAATTAGTTTCATTATTTCATCTATTAACCCTATTCCAAGCTCCTACTATGGCCTGTGCCAAATACAATGAAAGATACCATATAAAGTAAATCTTTTGTTTTTAAGGCATTCACATGAATTAACTCTCACTCATGCTAGAGGTAATAATGTGACTCTGTATATACAACTAGTTATAGATTATACATATATTCTGTCATAACACTAGCAAACGCATGGAATGTGTATTATCATTTCTTACTTCATTGTCTTTTATTAAGCAATCTTGTGTAACTTCATCACTTAATGTAAGTATCTACTAAATCAGATCTGTATTTCCAATTGTCTTATGGAAACATCCATCTGGGTTTCCCATAGTATCTCAAATTTAAGTGGGTTTTTTGTTTGTTTGTTTTTGTTTTGAGACAGGGTCTTGCTTTGTCACCCAGGCTGGAGTGCAGTGGCACAAACAGAGCTCACTGCAGCCTCAACTTCCTGGGTTCAAGCGATCCCCTCACCTCAGCCCCCCAAGCAGCTGGGACTGTAGGCATGCACTACCCCGTCAAGCTTAAGTGTTAAACAATATTTTCATCCTCCATTCCTCCCCATTATTGCTATACCAAATCCACACTTCTTTTATTTCCACATCTCAGAAAGCGTATGGCACAGCATCCTCTTAGAAAGCAGGTTTAGAAACTCAGAATCCCCTGAGCCTGCTCACCTCCCTGTGTCTAGATTCAGGCCATCAGCAGGGTCTTAGAATTCCACCTCTTGAGTGTCTCTAGCATTCATGTTCCAGTCTCCCACTGCCATAGCCCTGGTTCATGCCTTCACCATCTCCCGCATGGAACAGTACATCCATTTCCCAAGTTGTACGTCTAATTCCAGCTTCCCCTTCCCTTTCTCATCCTCACATTGCAGTAAGGGTTAGCTTTCCTCCCTTTTTTAAATTGCATTTTTTAAACAGTCTAAAATACACTTGACTACAGAAAATCCTCTAACTAAGAATGAACATATCTTAATATAATGTAACTTTTACCGTAATTTTATTTTCTATTTAGAAATGGGGCATTTTGGCCAAAACTGAGTTCCCCTTTTTTCCCTCTCCAGTCTCACTCCCTTCTTTCTTGCCCCCCAAAATTTGGATGCATAATTGTAGTCCATATACTATATATATACTCTCTCTATATATAATATATATACACACACTATATATACTATGTATAATCTATATATACATAGACATAATTAAACAGGCACTTACTAGGTGTATAATCTATATATAGTATATATAGTGTATAATCTATATAGAGTATATATAGTATATGGACTAGAATATACACTATGTATAATCTATATGTAGTATGTATAGTGTGTGTATATATAGATATCTACATATATACTATATAGTATATATAGTGTGTATATATAGATATGTACATATATACTATATGGTACATATAGTATATTATGTATAATCTATATATAGTATATAGTGTGTATATATAGATATCTACATATATACTATATAGTATATATAGTATATATGTATATATAGTATATATAGTGTATTTATAAATATCCACATATATATACTATATAGCTGTTCATATATATACAGATAGACAGGTAGTCAGAGAGAGGGTAGGTACATAGGTAGGTAGGTAGATAGAGAGACAGATAGATGAATGGATGGATAAATGCTTGACTTACAATGGAGTTATGTTGATAAACCTATCCCAAGTTGAAAATATCATAAGTCAAAAATGCATTTTACACACCTAACCTATGGAACATCATAGCTTAGCCTAGCCTAACTTAAAAGAACACTTACATTGGCCTACAGTTGGGAAAATCGTCTAACATAAAGCTGATTTTATAATAAAGTGTTGAATATCTCATGTAATTTATTCAATACTGTACTGAAAGTCAAAAACAGAATGGTTGTAGGGGTACTTGAAGTGCGGTTTCTACTGAATGCATACTGCTTTCGCACCACTGTAAAGTTGAAAAGTCATAAGTCAAACCATTGTTAAGTCAGATATATCTGCATATGAAGATATATGTGTTGCTATCCAGCATATTGTAATGAGAGTTATTCCTTGGTATTAAATTATTTGATACTATTTTAAATGATACTGTTCTTTAAAATTTATTTTTAATTGTTGCCATTACATATTATATAAACACGGTTAGTTTTTGTATATTGAACTTCATTTAGCAACATTGTTAAATTCTTACTAATTTATAGATTATTTGTGAAAGGTTTTTTCTTTTACAAGGTATGTTTAAAGCATTTAGTTACTGTGATTACTTACCTGTTTAGATTTATTACTGTCATTTTATTTTGTGTATTGAATTTACCTTGCTTTTCCTGTCTTCTTACCTCACTTTTGTTGAATTAATCATTTTCCTTATTCCTTTTTATTTTCTCTGCTATATTTTATTTTTCTCCCAAATTATACATTCCACTTCTTTTCTCATAATACCCTTAAAGTTTCACATGGAATCTTAATTTTAGTAAGTCTAGATTTAATTAGTATCTTTAATATTTTTCCAAGTAACCCAAGGATTCAACTATCTCCTCCTCCCAACCTATGTCCCTTGTTATCACTGTTTTGCATCTTTTTTCTTAAATATCCATTGTTAAATGTTTTTAATATTACTTTTACTTGCATTTGTTTTTATGATGTTCTTTATTCATCATTCTTTTCTGTATTTAATTTCCTTCTTTCTCAAGGACACTTTTGAACTGTGAAGTCAGAGTTGTAAATACTGTTATTCTTTTTAAGTCAAAGTTTGCCATTGTTTATTCTTTTATTTTATCCTGGGTATAATTCTACACTGACAATTATTTTCCTCTGTGCCTTGAAGATATTTCACTGTCTTATGTCATGTCCTGTTGCAGATGCCAAGTGTATTATCTAACAGCCCTTCCTTGTTAGGGATTTGCCTTCCTCTCTGGAAGCTTATAAAATTTTCTTTATGCTGTTAATGTTATGCATTTTCACAGTTGTAGGTCTTGGGTGAGTTTATATTTTTATTTTATTATCTACTTATCACATTCAGGAACCAGTGTGGAACCACTTGAGTTCTGTAATATTCTCACCATTTTCACTTTGAATATTGCTTCTTTCTCATCTTTTATTTTCTCTTCTGACAGTTTTATTAGACATAAGTTGAGGTGTTTTTAATGTAGCCTCCATTTTTTCTTCTCTTAAATTTTTCATCTCTACCTTTCTGTACTGAATTCTCCATCATTTTCTCAGACTAATATTCCAGTTCACCCTTTTTTCTGTTTGATCTATTGCTCAAACCATTTGCTTTTTTCTTTAAATGACTGCAGTTCTAATTTTAGAAAGCCTCTCGTTATTTTCAAATGCTCTTACACAGTTTTATAAGAGCACTTGAAAAATACTCTTATAAAAACATGTTATACAACAATCCTATGGGTTTTCTTCTTTCTTTGGTTCTTTGAACATCCTAAATATCCTTGAACTGATGTTTCTGATTATTCTATTATTTCTAATTTTTGGAACCTACATTCTACCATTTGTTGGGCCTAATTCTCTCTGCGTTACTTCATTACTCACAGGCCTTGTACTTTTTTAGTGTGACTTCACCTTCAGTGGGGATTATTTTCTATTCAAGTTCTTTCAGGAGGAGTACCAATGTGATGAGTGCAGATGTCTCTGCCAGAGGCCTACTCATTTCTCCTGTTCCAAGACATTTTTCATGCTAATTTCGCAACGCTGGGTTCCCTACCACATAGATAGTGTAAACCCAGATCTTAATCTGCAGTGGCAATAGCCTGGAGTTCTAACTTCTCTTTGGTGATCTTTTTCCAATGGCACCAGAGATATGGCAAGTTTGTCATCAATCCTCTGAGCCAGTGCGCAGTTGCTGTTTCCTTTTGAATTAATGAGGCAGCCCTTTCTAACTCCTGGCTTGGTGCACGTAGCTCAGATCTAAGAGTACGGCCTGAACTGCCTTCCCATGAGCTTAAAACTCCAATTGCCAGCAGTCAGAGCCTGCATCTTTACTGCTTTCTCTCATGGTCCATTTAAATGCCAGTTCCTGCTCACTGCCCTGCCTCTGAGTTTCCTCCTCATTTCTGACAGCTGAGGCCTTCCATTTCTTGATTTTGAACCTGAAGTAGGTATTTACATTTTTACACTTTTTTGACATGGCTGTGTGCTGAAGTGAAAGGCTGGGAAGTTGTTTCACATCAGCTCACTCAGCCATATTCATCCTATCCTTCTCAACACAAATAGGATCACATTGCCTTCAATGGGTTCCCATTTGCTTGAAGAATAAAGTCGATTTCTCTCTCTGGCTATTTTATAAACTTCACATCCAGGTAGGATTCTGGCTTCTAAACTTGACGTGTAGCCACACCCTTAACTACAGCCATAATGGCGCAGGCCTGATTCCTGAACATTCTGTGTAACATCACAACCCCACATCTTTGTTTCAAGAAACTTCATTTAGGGGTAGCTTCTAGGTCCTATTTCTATTTATAATGATGTTCTGTGACCTTCATCTAAGATCTGTGAGTTTTCCATCTCAGAGAGTGCAAAATGAAGGCAGCACAGTCAACTACATAATCCAGGTCACTAATCCACTAAACAAAAGCCACATAGGAGAGTAAAAACGTCCATTCAAAAGGCCAGAAAGGCCCTGTGCAGACAGAAGCAGCTGACCAAGCTGAAATGATTCGTTGAGCTTCATACCAATGCCACAGTCCTGTGTAGACAGTATCTTGAAGTTCATTAAATCCTCAGAGCTTAGCTCCCTGCTCTAAGGCAACATTTGCTCTGCCCTCTTTCGCAGGAGCAGCCTGCTGAGGAGATAGCTGTTATAGTTTGTGTGCTTCATTAGAGCAAGGAAATATAGTTCGCTCTGCCCAAACAAATCCTAGCTGCTAATGGGCCAATATATTGTGAATGCAGAGTTAGGATTGCTGGGACAACAAAGAACTGAAGAGGGGGTGGGAAGCACCTTAGGAACCAAGAAAACTGCATTTGTAAGCTTCATTTTATACCACATAGCAAGTGAATCAATAACTTGAAAATGTACAGTGAAGGCAAAAAGGAGTTGATTGCAATCTTCAAAGAATCGGCAAAAAGAAAAAGTAGGAGTGCAAATTAAACTCATTCAAAAGAGTCAAGACAGTTGGTTCAAACCTAAGAAGATTCCACTAGGCTAGCAAAAAATCATTATTCCTAGAAGAGATGACAGAGGAAAGTAATAGAATACGAAATGTGAATACAAAAAAAGAAACCACCCAGATGTTTGTTTTGAGAATTTTCTTTTCACAGCATAATTCATGAGAATGCAAAATGGTATCCTTAGCAAGACAGATGAATGTAAAAATGGAAGATCATCACCAAGGTAAAGGGAGGTGTAGTCATTGGGGCACCATCTGAAGAAATGAAAAATGATTTCCTCAATCTCTAGTTTTATGCTATTATCTAAAAGCAAAGCCAATTTAATGTAAAAAAAAAGTCATTCACATCTTATCATTTGTTTCTTATTTTTCAGTTTGGATTTGTTAATCCACCACTTTTAATTTGGTCTTAAATATGCATTCTTTTAACCTATGAGAATATTATCATACAATAGTGGAATAAACTTAGCAACGGCAGAACATTCTTCTCAATAAATCTTTCCCTTCTCACATGCACACAGGTGCAAGTGCGTGTGTACACACACATGTCCCTCTATCTCTGGAGTGAATATCTAAGGAATCCCCAAGATAGGAGTATCATCTGATTAGATGATATCTTTTTTTTTTAATAGACAGAAATTTTATCATTTGCTGACATCAAATTCATACATATTTTTCTCTTTTTTTTCTGTTTCTTTCTTTCTTTTTATTTATTTATTTTTTATTTTTCTGAGATGGAGCTTTGCTCTTGTTGTCCAGGCTCAAGTCACTACAACCTCTGCCTCCCAGTATCAAGTGATTCTTCTCACTCAGCCTCTTGAGTAGCTGGGATTACAGGCACCCACCAGCACACCCAGCTAATTTTTTGTATTTTTAGTAGAGATGGGGTTTCACTATGTTGGCCAGGCTGGTCTCGAACTCCTGACCTCAGGGGATTCACCCCCCCCCCCCCCTCGGCCTCCCAAAGTGCTGGGATTACAGGCGTGAACCACCACACTTGGCCCTATTTTTCTTTTATAGTTAGTGCTTTCTATGTCCTGAGAAATTTTATTTTTAAGTTCAAGGGTACATATTAAGGTTTGTTACATAGGCAAACTTGTTTCATGGGGGTTTGTTGTACAAATTATGTTATCACCAGGCATTAAGCCTAGTATCCATTTGTTATTTTCCCTGATCCTCTCCCTCCTCCCACCTTCTACCTTCTAGTAGGCCCTAGTCTGTTGTTCCCCTCTATATGTCCATGTTTTCTCATCATTTAGCTTCCGCTTATAAGTGAGAAAGTATGGTATTTGGTTTTCCATTCCCATGTTAGTTTGCTAAGGATAATGGCCTCCAGCTCCATCCATGTCCCTGCAAAGGAAATGAGCATATTCTTTTTTATGGCTATATAGTATTCCATAATACATGTGTTGTATGTGTACCAAATGTTCTTTATCCAACCTATCACTGATGGGCATTTAGGTCAATTCTATGTCTTTCCTATTGTGAGTAGTGCTGCAATGAACACAGGCATGTATGTGTCTCTATAATAGAATAATTTTTATATTCCTTTGGCTATATACCCATTAATGAGATTGCTAGGTTGAATGGTATTTCTGTCTTTAGTATTTCACCTCTTTTTAAGTGATTTTTAAACACTGTCTTCCATAATACTTTAACTAATTTATACTCCCACCAACAATGTATAAGCATTCCTTTATTTTCACAGCCTCATCAGCATCTGTTATTCTTTCACTTTCTAATATTAGCCACTCAGACTTGTGTTAGATGGTATCTCATTATGGTTTTGATTTGCATTTCTCTAAGATCAGAGATCTTAACTAAAAATATTTCCCTTATACTGTCCTCTCCCAGGGACCTGGTATTGAGCTCGAATTGAGGTGTCATTAAATACATGAGGATTGGGCCAGTTAACTAGCAGACTAATAGGAGCAATATAGGTTGATCTATTGTCTCAGACTATACACTTTCATTCAAGCTGGCTATCTCATTTACATATGCCATAAATATGATCTATCATATGCTGTATAAACCATATACACTTCAGACAATGGCAATGGTGTGTATCTAGATCTGTATATCTCCAGCATGACACTGAAAAAGTAATTCAGACAAAAGGTCTAGACTATAGAAGCACCAAGGACAAGACCTATGTTCATATTGGCTGTGTACACATTCTCTGTTTTAAAAAATGAAACAATTTACCCAAGTGAAAGTCCAACATTTATTCACATGTCCCCAAACCTCTGGTTGTTAGGTGTTATCTTAATGCAAAACATCTGAGTGAGCGGCTCCTAGACCGTACTCATACAAAGAGGAGAAATTCAAAACATTTGAAAGCTGTCACCCAGCTTCCTATCACACTCACCTCTACACAAAGGAAGCTAAGTGACAAGGGGCTCAGAAAGAAAGATGCACTCATGACTTGGCAGCTTTTGGTAGCACATCAGCAGCATATAATTACAACTTTTCCTGAGGTATCCTGGCAGTTTATTTAAGTCATATTTGAATAGTTTCACTCTACCTGTCCTCCTAACAAAGGTGAAGAACCAACAACGAGGAAAAAAGTGCTGGTTGAAAATGTGATCCATATGGAGGCCTAACAGAACAACAACAACAAAAATCCATGTCAATGGCTATGGCCATGGTTTGTCCATATGCCTACATTTTGTCTGTATTTACATCTATATGATGATGTATATAAAATATTATTTTAGGTCTATACTTTTCCACATTTATATCATATATCTATGAAGCTATATAAAATTATTTTGATTTTTTATAAACACATATATATCTATATGAATCTGCATCAATGTCTTTGTCATTGTGTGTGTGTGTATGTGTGCGAGCATGTAAACACAAACCCACCAGGTAAAATCAAAGCATTCTCATGGTTGTTTCATCAAGATGCAATTTGAGATGTGTTTCTTCCACACAGCAATGAGATGCAACAAAAAAGACCTAGGCACTAATAGGTTACTTAATATATATCCTACATACAATGAGAAGGTAATATTTCACTGATTTAAAATTGAGAAAACTACATCATAAACAAAGACAGATGTCATAGTGCAGGTCCCCCCAAGAAACAGATTCTGAGATCAAAATGCATCTGCACGATGTTCACTGGGGAGTGCCTTGGGGGCAGGACTCCTATGGGGCATGAGGACAGCAGGATAGGGCAAAGGGAGAAATTGACTGTGATTTAGTTTCAAAAGAAACCTCAGCCAACCTCATAAGAAGCGATGGGGCTGAGATGCCCTTTCACAGATGTCCCGGATTGAGGCATGGGGGCTGGGCCCTGGCACCCTGCCTTTAGCAGTCACAGGACGTGGGCTGCCCCTGGTGTGGGGCATAACCCCTTCTGGGAGGGAAATGCTCAGGGATGGACTCAGTCATGAGCCATCAGGGGGGCATTCCCAGCAGCTGGGGAAATACAGTCCTCAGGACTAAAGGGGGAGTGAGCCGGGCACCAGAGTGTCACAACAAGAGATTCATGAATCCATCTTGTTTTTTTGAGAAGGGCTACTACTTATTACCCCAAATTATAAATCCAGTCTTCTATCTGACTTCTTAGGACAGTGAGTCAACTGTAGTCCAGGTTTCCACATGGAAAAATGCCTTTGATCACCTTGTAATCTGACAGAAATAGAAAGTTTGCACATTTTGTGGAGAGTGGGCTCCAGTTCCTTTATCTATAACACAGGGATGATAATAATAGCACCTACCTCATGGGGTGTGCAGAATAAATTAAATTATCCATGCAAAGGTCTTCGAAGAGTGCCTGTCACACAGTTAGCTATTACCAGCATTATTATTTTTGGGAAACTCTGTGAGCTCAATACGGCTTCATGGTTACTATGCTTATTCAGAATGTGCTCCACAAAACCCTTCAAGGGGCAGAGTCAGGAGCCAGCCCAGGTTCCCAACACTTTAGGTTCCAGTGATGTCCCACCTCTTTTTAAGTGATAACCCAATGACTTCACACTACCTTTCATTGACTTTTATGTCAGTGATTTAAAAAATAAAGTTTCTTCTCTGTACTTGATCAGTAGATATGGCTTCAAAAGATAACTGGCATTTCTATTGAGAAGCGCAGAAAGGATATCTTTAGGTCAACTATTCTAAAATCAAAACCCTGATAGGTGTCAGATGTTCTCCAACCTTTAATCACTCATATGCATTGATTCTATGCCATAGGTCAAGTCAATCAGACACCTGGGTATACAATTTGCAGACAGGGCAATAGATTAGATAGATTACCAGGAAACAGCTCCATGTAAAGGTAGATAAACTATGGCTGCTTTATTGGAATGTTCATGTGGCCATGATGTACTACCAGAACAATATTTCCTAACTAAAATGATTATGTAGGTAAAAATACTTTGGGCCCTCAATCACTCTTTCTTCATGTGTTGGAACAGACACTGTAGGTGTTCCCTGGCCAACTTCTGCATGTGCGGCGAGAGTGACCACTCACTTAACCATTGCCCTCAGCTTTCATGAAAGGGACCCAGTCTGTCCCATATCTTACCTGACTGTACAAGCTCATGGATCTGCCCTTCATCTGAAACCTAGCACATCTATGCCCCAGATTCTGCCATCAGCTAGGGCCCTCAACTCTCCGATCTGCAGTCTCTCAAGTCCTGATAAGAAAACCATTTCCAAGAAGGTCCTGAATGACATTGGATCATTTGCTCTTTACAACTGGTGGTTCTTGATCTATTTAGAAGAAGGGGTTTGGGGAATATATGAAAAGTATAAAGAAGAAATCTAGATTTCTGTATTTATGTCCATACGCATATTCTTCTGGAGAGACAGCTTAATGGTTTTAATCAGGTTGTCAAAAAGTTTTGTCTTGACCCGTTCTGTGTGATAGATAACACCAGGCTGAACCCATGCCTGAGTTTATATCTGGTTCTATCACTATTATCTGTGTGACCTTGGGCAAGTTACTTACTTTGGGAGGTCTTGAGTTCCTAATCTTTAATAAGGGGATAACAGTATCTACACCTGGGGTGTCTGGGCAGAGTAAACAAGACAATCTCAGATATCTGGGTATATTCAGTTCTCAGATTACATTTGTCATTATTATTCTTTTTTTTAATTTTTTATTATACTTTAAGTTCTAGGCACACGTGCATAACGTGCAGGTTTGTTACATATGTATACTTGTGCCATGTTGGTGTGCTGCACCCATCAACTCGTCAGCACCCATCAACTCATCCTTTACATCAGGTATAACTCCCAATGCCATCCCTCCACCCAACCCCCTCCCCATAATAGGCCCCAGTGTGTGATGTTCCCCTTCCAGGGTCCAAGTGATCTCATTGTTCAATTCCCACCTATGAGTGAGAACATGCGGTGTTTAGTTTTCTGTTCTTGCGATAGCTTGCTGAGAATGATGGTTTCCAGCTGCATCCATGTCCCTACAAAGGACACAAACTCATCCTTTTTTATGGCTGCATAGTATTCCATGGTGTATATATGCCACATTTTCTTAATCCAGTCTGTCACTGATGGACATTTGGGTTGATTCCAAGTCTTTGCTATTGTGAATAGTGCCGCAATAAACATACATATGCACGTGTCTTTATAGCAGCATGATTTATAATCCTTTGGGTATATACCCAGTAATGGGATGGCTGGGTCATATGGTATTTCTAGTTCTAGATCCTTGAGGAATCGCCATACTGTTTTCCACAATGGTTGAACCAGTTTACAATCCCACCAACTCTGGGGACATAGTTAACAAAAAGCACTAGAAACCTCTGCAGAAGTTAATGACCCTGTCTGACAGCTTTGAAGAGAGCAGTGGATCTCCCAGCATGGAGGCTGAGATCTGAAAATGGACAGACTGCCTGCTCAAGTGGGTCCCTGACCCCTGATTAGCCTAACTGGGAGACATCCCCAGTTAGACATCCCCCACTAGACTGACACCTCACACCTCACAGGGCTGGGTACACCCCTGAGACGAAGCTTCCAGAGCAAGAATCAGACAGCAACACTCACTGTGCAGCAATATTCTATCTTCTGCAGCCTCTGCTGCTGATACCCACGCAAACAGGGTCTGGAGTGGACCTCAAGCAATCTCCAATAGATCTACAGCTGAGGGTCCTGACTGTTAGAAGGAAAACTAACAAACAGAAAGGACACCCACACCAAAACCCCATCAGTACGTCACCAGCATCAAAGACCAAAGGCAGATAAAACCACAAAGATAGGGAAAAAGCAGAGCAGAAAAGCTGGAAATTCAAAAAATCAGAGCGCATCTCCCCCTCCAAAGGAACGCAGCTCTTCGCCAGCAACGGATCAAAGCTGGACGGAGAATGACTTTGACGAGTTGAGAGGAGAAGGCTTCAGTCGATCAAACTTCTCAGAGCTAAAGGAGGAACTACGTACCCAGCACAAAGAAACTAAAAATCTTGAAAAAAGAATGGAAGAATGGATAACTAGAATAATCAATGCAGAGAAGGCCATAAACGAACCGACAGAGATAAAAACCATGACACGAGAAATACGTGACAAATGCACAAGCTTCAGTAATCGACTCAATCAACTGGAAGAAAGAGTATCAATGATTGAAGAGCAAATGAATGAAATGAAGTGAGAAGAGAAGTCTAGAGAAAAAAAAAGGAAAAAGAAATGAACAAAGCCTCCAAGAAATATGGGATTATGTGAAAAGACCAAATCTATGTCTGATTGGTGTGCCTGAAAGTGAGGGGGAAAGTGGAACCACATTGGAAAACACTCTTCAGTTTATCATCCAGGAGAACTTCCCCAACCTAGTAAGGCAGGCCAACATTCAAATTCAGGAAATACAAAGAACATCACAAAGATACTCCTCGAGAAGAGCAATTCCAAGACACATAATTATCAGATCCACCAAAGTTGAAATGAAGGAAAAAATGTCAATGGCAGCCAGAGAGAAAGGTCGGGTTACCCACAAAGGGAAGCCCATCAGACTAACAGCAGATCTCTCGGCAGAAACTCGTCATTATTATTCTTATTAAAGGAGTCCCTACTCCAAAAATGTTCAGAAACGCTGCTGTGGATATTCTCAATTAAACTCTTGGATAGAGTCAGACTATCAGACCATCAGGGAGTTTTGATTTGGACCATGTTTTTTGTTTGTTTTATTATACTTTAAGTTCTGGGATACATGTGCAGAACATGCAGGTTTGTTACATAGGTATACATGTGCCATGGTGGTTTGCTGCACCCATCAACCCGTCATCTACATTAGGTATTAATCCTAATGCTATCCCTCCTCTAGTCTCCTACCGCCACGACAGGCCCCCATTGTGTGATGTTTCCCTCCCTGTGCCCATGTGTTCTCATTGTTCAACTCCCATTATGAGTGAGAACATGTGGTGTTTGGTTTTCTGTTCCTGTGTTAGTTTGCTGAGAATGATGGTTTCCAGCTTCATCCAGGTCCCTGCAAAGGACATGAACCCATCCTTTTTTATGGCTGCTTAGTATTCCATGGTGTATATGGGCCACATTTTCTTTATCCAGTCTATCATGGATGGGCATTTGGGTTGGTTCCAAGTCTTTGCTATTGTGAACAGTGCTGCAATAAACATACATGTACATGTGTCTTTATAGTAGGATGATTTATAATCCTTTGGGTATATACCCAGTAATGAGATTGCTGGGTCAAATGGTATTTCTGGTTCCAGATCCTTGAGAAATTGCCATGCTGTCTTCTACAATGGTTGAACTAATTTACACTCCCACCGACAGTGTAAAAACATTCTTGTTTCTCCACATCCCCCCCAACATCTGTTGTTTCCTGACTTTTTAGTGATCGCCATTCTAACTGCCGTGCGATGGTATCTCATTGTAGTTTTGATTTGCATTTATCTAATAACCAACAATAATAAGTTGTTTTCATATGTTTGTTTTTTTAATTACGCCACACTATTATGCCATTGACCTTCATCAAGGGAAGATACAAGAGCCCAATCACATGATGTCCACTTCTGTATCTACAGCAAAAGGGGGCTGAAGACTCTGCCCATCATCACACAGTGTCCTTTCATGAGGGCCCCTGGAAGAAATTTCTCTGCAAGGACACAGAGCAGCTACTCAGGCACAGGGCTCATTACTATGATTATCTTGAAGAGCCCAGACATGTGGAGATGAATGGTGTGACCACTGAGAAGCTGGGCACCATCTCAGGTCCAGCTCCAGAGAAAGCCCAGGTCCACAGGATATATATTTCATGGTGTTAAGCTCACCTCTAGTTTCCTTATTTTGTCACCCATGTTTGCTCCTTGGCTTTTGTTCCCTCAGTTGTTTACTTAATCCTATTGTAATTTACATGGTTTTATGAACCCCCTCAAATTCATTGAGGAAAAACGTCATCATATACATACACAGAGAAACTAATTCATACAGTACGGATTAGTTTCTTATTTCCTATTATGCTATTTGCTGTTTTATGACAGTTCTGACTCCTGTTTAACTGAATTTTTGTCTTCCATTGTTGTGAAAATATGAGAGTCTGGGGTGCAAGATTGGTGGGCTGTGAGCAGATGAAAAGGCAATCAAGAGATTTCTAAGATACCCAGTGGTGACAGTTTCAAAGCAAACCAGAAAAATATTATACAGGCAAGGAAAAAGAAATCACTTTAAAATTAACCTTGTTTATATCCTAGAAAGGCATTTCTTGAAGGGCTAACATATTCTCAATTCTCAGTCCAATAGAACCCTCCCCTCCTTGCTGCCTTTTTGAACATAAGCTCTTTTTTATATTTTAAATTTGACATTCCAAAGATGGTGGTCCTTGGGGTTTTCCATTTCAGAAGAGAATGGCAGCTGCTAGGTTTCCCTTAATAGAACAGAACAGAATTTCTATTTCATACATAAGCCCAGTGGGCTCGTGTACAAGAGTGAGTCTTGGTAGGTCTAATACAAATTATAGAGGCAGTTTATTGGATTTCCTCAAAACATCAGAAATTAATTAGTAGGTCTTAATTCCTTAGAAGAATATGCAAAGGCTAGCTGTTTTTTCTCACATCCAAATCCCGTGTTAGTAGAAGCATTTTGCCATCTTCACACTTTCTGCAGAGTGACAGCCTGCTCTGCGATGTCCAAAAATCAGAGGAAAATGGAAAGAAATAGACTGAATAATTGTAACATGTCTAGCAATTATAGTAGCAGCAACTCACATCTGTGTTGTGCTTCACAGTTTGTGAAGTGCTTTCATAAACATTATCTAACATTATCCTAATAAAAACTCTGATTTCGAAGTCTACAATCCTTTACTGGTTTACAAGGTTGTTAGGAGTTGAATAGTTTCCCCTTCAAAATGTATATGTTGAAATCCTAATCCCCAGGACCTCAGAATGTGACCTCCTTTGGAGAGAGGGTCTTTACAGAAGTTATTAGCGTTGGGCCTCAATACAGTATGGCTGATGCCTTTGTGGGAAAAAAAAAAAAAAGCAAGCAAGCAAGAAAGAAAACATGGAGACAGCCACACACAGGGAGAACACCTTGAGGAGATGAAGGCAGAGACCAGGGTGAGGCGTCTACAAGCCAAGGAACACCAAAAATTGGCCAGTGACCACCAGAAGCTGGGAAAGAGGCATGGCACAGATTATCGCTCACAGTCCTCAGAGGGAATCGGCCCTGCTGACATCTCAATCTTGAATTTCTAGCCTCCAGAAATGTGAGACAATATATTTTTTGTTGTTGTTTAAGCCTCTCCATTTGTGGTACTTTGTCATGCAGCTCAAAGGCTCTTCACAATCTGCTCTTTTCTCTCTGGCACCATCTCTCATCCTTCCTTCCAATGGACTCTACACTAGAGCCAAACTGAACATGCTAGACAGGAGACTGTCCGCAAAGAATCTGCTAGATGCTATTAGGATGTTAAGCAATAGAAGTACAGCACCTTGTCTGTTAGGGATCACTGCACATTTCAGAATATTTTAGGGGACAAAATCTTTCCTTTCTTTTCTAGTTTTAGGAGACATACAACAAACTCCATGGAGCCCTGCACTCACTCCACCATTAAGTTTCCTGATTGATTCATAGCAAAACAAAACAAACAAACAAAAAAACTACTATACTCAAGAGGTAGTCTACACCTTTATCTCCAACAATTTGGGATACATCTTCCTTAAAAATTAACCTGAAGTAGCATAAAGAACTCAGAGGGTCAATTGTCCAATCCCAAGCCAATGCTGAAAATGATGGGTAGAAGTGGTGATGGAGGAGGACGCAGAATGTGACACCTATACATGGTCCTTTCTGCTTCCATGAGGACAGGTTTGCTGGGATCATTTTTACAAAAATAATGCAGCTTGAAGAAGATTTAAAATGGACAGAAATTCTGTGATATTTCTTCCTTCAAGGGTAAGCTCTGTGTCTTCCTCTTGAGCTTGGATCGATGCTATGACAATCTCACCCATAGAATGCAAAATGCTGGTTCATAGGTCAGGCCCTGAGGGACTGGCAACTTCCTCTTCCTGCCTAGTATTTTCCCTCTACAACCTGATGGACTGTCTTGCAGATCACACTCCAGAAACCACTGTTTGAATGGAAGAGGCAAAACAAGGAATAAAGAATTTCTTTTATGAGCACCCCATTGAACTTGTGACTAAAAAAAGAATTAATAACCTCTTGGAATGCTATAGGTGGCAGTGACCCTAAAGGTCTTCCAATCTATTGTTCCTCCAAGTTTAAATCTCCTTCTAGGATTCATGAGAACTGGTGGCTGTAGAAAGTTCAGATGTTCTGCATAATGACAACCTGTAGTATAAATTGGTATAATGGAATAATACGGTTTGACTCTGTGTCCCCACCCAAATCTCATGTTGAATTGTAATTCCCAATGTTGAGGGAGGGACCTGGTGGGAGGTGATTGGATTGTGGGGGCAGATTCCCCCTTGTTGGTTTCATGATAGTGAGTGAGTTCTCACAACAGTTGGTGGTTTAAATGTGTGTGGCACTTCCCCTTTTGCTCTCTCTCTCCTGTTGCCCTGTGAAGACGTGCTTGCTTCCTCTTCACCTTCTGCCATGATTGTAAGTTTCCTGAGGCCTCCCCAGCCATGTTTCCTGTACAGCCTGTGGAACTGTGAGTCAGTCAAACTTCTTTGCTTCATAAATTACCCAGTCTCAGGTAGTTCTTTATAACCGTGTGAGAACAGACTAATATATAGAACCATGAGTTTTGGAGTCCATGAGTTTTGGAGTAATGTGTACTTTGAAATTGGACATACTGACTGTGTGGCCTTGAGCAAGTTGTTTAATCTCTCACAAATTCAGTCTCCTTCTTTCTGAAATAGAGATTAAAGATGTCTTATCTTCATGGTAGTTGTGAGTAGTAAACTACTGCTGACCCCAGTGTCATGAGGCATATGAGTGTTCAATAAGCACATCCCTATCACCATTCAGGCCTGAAAACACTCTCATGTCCACTCAGACCCTTCATCAGGAAAGGTGATCTAGCTGGAATATTCCAGACCCACATGACACTATGGACAATATTTGTGTTAAAATATACATTTTATAGCTCTGAGAGGCCAAAGCAGGGGGATTGCTCGAGGCCAGAAGTTTGAGACTAGCTTCAGCAACATAGTAAGAGCCTGTCTTTACAAAAAATTAAGAAACAATTAGCCAGATATGGTAGTACAGCCTTTAGTTACAGCTGCTTGGGTTGGCTGAGGTGATAGGATCACTTGAGCCCAGGAAATTGAGTCTTCAGTGAGCTATGATTATATCACTGCACTCCAGCCTGGGTGGCAAAGTGAGACCCTGTCTCCAAATATTTATGTATATATGTATATATACATACATATATCTTAAAAAGCACTAACGTCATGTACCTAAAATATACTGTTCCTTCAATGAAGGGTTCCTGTGTAAGGTCCTAGTAGGCAGAGCTGCTTTGTTCTCCCATGAGAATTTGAAGGTCTAGACCCTGGAGCTGCTCTACCCTCCAGGATATCAAAGAACATAAGAGACAAACAAAGCAGCTGGGCGAAGTGACTCACGCCTGTAATCCCAGCACTTTGGGAGGCCAAGACGGGCAGATCACCTGAGGTCGGGAATTTAAGACCATCCTGGCCAACATGATGAAACCTCAGCTCTACTAAAAATACAAAAATTACAGGCGTGGTGGTGCACACCTGTAATCCCAGCTACTAGGGAGGCTGAGGCAGAATTGCTTGAACCCGGGAGGCAGAGGTTGCAGTGAGCTGAGATCATGCCTTTGCACTCCAGCCTGGGTGACAGAGTGAGACTTCTTCTCAATTAAAAATAAATAAATAAATAAATAAATAAATAAATAAATAAGCAGCCTCTCAGGAAGGCAAGGCTTATGTTATTATCTCCACTTTACAAATGGGGAAACCGAGGTTTAGAGAGGTGAAGTGACTGAGACAAGGTCATTTAGAGGGGCAAGGGCAGGACTCGCAGAACCCAGACATCCTGGCTTTCTAGACATTCTTCCTAACACACCCCTCTGTCCCTTGGGAACCAAAGCTAAAATCTTTGCATGGCATGTAAGAAGATAGAGATCATTTTATATTCCAGATTTCTTTGAGAAACTACAAAGATTGAGATGGAGCAGGGACTTGACTTAGGAGCCTGCCAGGGCTCCCAAAGCATGGACATAAAGGAAAAATTTTGAGTTCTTCCAAGGGAAATTCCAGGCATTTAGCCTTGAAAAGTAAATGAACAATCTGATAAAGCAAACAAGATAGTAATAATAGTCTCCCAAGCAAGTCAGAGTCACCAGGTGTTTTGGGTCCCTGTAGAAACTAAAAGATAACATCTTAACATATTTGCTTGAGTTGTTTTATAGCAATCTGGACCCCCAGAAGATGGAAAATGCCAATTGCTGTCATATAGACCTCAGAAAAGGGGAATCTGTGGACTGAACTCCAACTACCACTCTTTGTTCTGAATTTCTTCCTGATGGGCCTGAAGAGAGTCATGCCTATAGGCCAAACCTGAACACTTCTTTCTGCTGACCCCAAGATTTTAGCAAAGAATCTCTGAATCTACCTACGACCTATAAGTCCTTGCTTCAAGATATCCAGCCTTTTGGACGGAACCAATTTACAACCACCATATAATGATTTATGATTTAGCCTATAACTTCTGCCTTCCTGAAACGTACCCCCACCTTTAAAAGCCCTTGCTTATAAACCATTGAGAAGTTCAGGTCTTAAGTGTTCGCAGCCCATTCTCTTTGCTTTGTGCTCTGAAATCATGCCTCATTTTCTCTTGCTGCAAATCCTGATGTCCACATGGCTTTTTCTGTGTACTGGGCAAGTGGACCCAAGTTCAATTTGGTAACAAGTAAGCACCAGGGGTGGAAGCTGAGACGTCTGGGAGAACTAGTGAGGCATAAGAGAGGGAATTTGTTTCTTCAGTAAGGGAGGAAGGGGGACCACGAGAAAATGAAGTAGAGATAAGGAGACATCAAAGGGAAGTCCTTTCTTGAGTGATCTCTCTCCGTAGCTCCTAAACTGTCAGTAAAGGTTACTAAAATCAGAAAATGTTATTAATGGGGCTGTTCTTACAGGCACTGGTTGAGAAAGAGGTGGTATTCTGTGGCCAGGCTGAGGCAGACTGAAACTGTCACACACACACAGGAGCACTGAGGCTGAGGGTCTCATGAGGAAGAAAACTCCGGGGCTTCCCAGCTCTCCTACAAAGGACTTTGGGGCATCACAAGCTGGAAACTGAGTCAGGCCAAATATAATAAGCTATTCAAAGAGTAAGTAGCTCACCTGACATCTCTGTTACAAGTAGTAAAATCAAGTGAAAGCCAAGTGCCTTTTGACAATCAGATAAAAGACGTATCTTTATATATTTATCATCAAAAGAAACACGCATACACACATTAAAATCATCAGACACTTTGAGAGATTCCAGACTCGCAGGTTAAGATGATCCATTACACATTCATTTAATTGACTTCATATAGGTGAGGTTTATTCTACCTTGAGCAAAGCATGCATTCCACATTTATTTCAGGAATTCTAAAATTTTGTTCTGAAATCTGACAGAAAGAAAGCCAAGGCTTGAATTATCTATGAAATGATTCACAGTTGTTAACAAATATCAAAACCTCCCTAAAACAGATAACTGCAATTTTGTCAGCTAAATGAAAACATTAACAACATCTTTCTCTGCTTTTGTAGGCAAAAGCCTTAGGGAAAAATGTGTCGTTCTTTAGTGAAAACTTAAGCTTTGCTTAGTCCGCTACAATTGGAAATAGGTAGAGAGAAGAACAAGATGGGTCAGTTTCCTTACGAATCAACTTATCTCACAAGCCAAGTTATTACATGCAAGATTTTTACCCCCCACCCTGATGTCCATTTCATAAGTGTTAGAATATTCTCCAAAACATGCAAAGACTTTATGATTAGTGGTATCAGTGAAATCAGCAAAGGGTAAGCATCTCAGAACTGGACATGGACTAGCATCCACTTAAATAAGCAACTCATCAACCGGTGGGAAGACATGACACATTTCTTACCCCACTTTGGTCTAGAAAGGAATGGCTTAAAGGCAAGTTGGAAAGCAAAGTTTAAGCAGGTCTCAAAATTCTATGATCTTACGATGTCAAAGGATATTTTTAAAAATGAAGACTATTTGGAAGTGCAATAGTTTCCTCTTAACAAGCATCTGGGTGCTTTTAAAAGCAATGATTTTACATTAATGGTCAAAATGCCTTTGATTAATGACTATTAAAATTAATTTCACCTCATTTGAACCGTAGGGAGAAAAGGTCAAAATGAAATTATCTCCTTTGCTTTTAAGAGCTTTTACTGACAGAAGCCCAAATTATCTCTGTCAGCTTTGAGCCCACAGCTAGGGATGTGCTTTGTGCTTGCTTGTGGCTGGCCTGTGTGATAGGTCATGAGGCGGCTGTAGCAGCAGTTACAGCAGCAGAGGAGCAAGAACCCAGGTCCAGACAGCAGGCGAGCTTCTGCGTGGACATTTTATATGCAAAAATGTGCATGGTTAGCAACTATCAGTGTGTTTCAGCCAGCGGACTTACAGCCAAGGCATTATTTTTCATGCCAAAAATGTGCTCAGTAGAAGTATGTTGAATTGTACTACATTTTCACTGAATGGCTGGACTTTCTCTGGAAGTACTGCAAACTGTCCAAGAAGCAAACAGGACCAGAACTGGAAGATAAAAAGGGAATAGTAAAGACAGGCATGAACAGGAATGTGCCTTCTTGGTCCACACAGACAGTTAACCTTTAGCCAGGAAGCCATCAGTGACATGGAATAATCACGCCTAAGGCAAAACGCACAGAACGCATTGGGGATGTGCTATCTGGGACTGGCATAGGGATCTCATCTTGTGGGCTGCTGTGCCATGAGTGGAAATGGGTTCTCTGGGTCCTCCCCACTCACTTGTGCGGTTCTCCTTGTGACCACAGTGAGACAACTGAGCAGTTAGAAATCTCATCCTGACGGAAGAACGTGCACAGGAATGGGAATGAAGTGTATACATTCCTAATCAATAGAGGAGAACCACGCACACAACTTCACTTGTTTCTTCTGTGACATGGTCCGGAGCAGAAAGGACCTTGCCTTCTCCCACATCCCTTGTCATCCCTTCTCCCACATGGGAGGTGATGATATTTCCTGGACAATCACTCAACCCACTGGTGTGACAAACTGTAAGGCACTGTGAAAAATGGCTAACGAAGGCCCACGGGTTCCATTTAAACATAACACTGGCTCAGAGAAGAAAAGCAAACAAATCTCAGAGAAATGCAATTCTATAGAATGGAGCAGTTATAAGGCTGTAGAAACTTAGAGTTTTTAATTCACATTCATTCTTACTTTAAAATAAAAAGAGTAAGAAGAGGGTAATATTTTAACAGTAATGATATTCAAGTTAGGTCCCATTCAAAAAGACTAATATATGGAAAGTTTGCTATAAGAGAACTAAATTAATCATATCTGTTCGTGGCTCAAAACAATGTACTCCTCACTTTGCAAAAGGATTCACTGTAGTTTTCCTTAAATAGCAGGCTTCTGTAGACATCTAAAGCATAACTTGGCTCTGAAAGCATGATTTACATGTGAGCATTCTGGAATAGCTGTGGCAGAAAGTGAAAAAGCTTGGCCTTTTCCTGACCCCGCTGTCAGGGTTAAATGTTTGTTTTGTCCTCCAGTGTCCTGGCTTGCAAAGATAAAACATATCATAAAATGATCACCCTAATGAGAGACTTTCTATTTAATTGATTTCTAGGGCATAGCTTTTACAGAAGAAAGTCATGAAACTTTCCATAGATATCAGTATTTTTCCAAGACAGAATATGGTATACATGTAGCTCAAATTGCAAATCAAAGGAAACTCTTGTAATGGGTTTCCTAAATACAAAATTGGCAGTATAAATTATTCTGGATTAGTCTTCATTGACAGTGTCTAGATAACAGAGAAAAAAAATCAGTTCTTATTTGGTGGAAATATAAAACAGTAATACTGATGCAGGCTGTGGTATTTCCAACTCCCAGTAAAATTCTCACCTTTGGGATGAAGATACATCTAGCAGTTGCCTTGTAAAATGCAACTACTAAAAAGATATTTTTCAATATGTTACTTCCTGGGAGACAACTGACAGAAATTACTATGGTATACACCACACGAACACAAATGCACAGTAAAATTACTTTTTAATTTTTCTTTCATTTTCTTCTACACAAAAGTGGTACTTAAACTATAAAGCAACGCTCACAAAATAATTGAAGAAGTTAGAGAACTGACTGGATATTTGATGATGTTAAGGAATTTAATTTTTAAGGTATGATATGGGTACTGTGGTTTTATTAACATCAGAGGGTCCTTATCCTCTAGTGATATATTTCTAAGTATTTAGGAATAAAATAACATAATGTCTGGCTTTCTTTTTTTCAAAATAACTCACTGTGATGAGGCAAGAGGGAAGTGAGTGGGAAGTTAGATGAAATAAGACTGGCCATATATTGTTAATTGTTGAGGTTGGGTGAGGTGTACATACAGGCTTATTATACTCTTCTCTCTATTTTTGTATAGGTTTGACATTTTTCATTATACAAAGTTTTTTAAAACAGTATTCAAAGATTCAGCAATTATTATGACCAGAAATCATATGATTATTAAGAATGTCTATAGCAATAAACCAAATTAACAGAATTCTTAAAAGACAGCTATTTATAGATGTCAAAAGAGTCTTTTTTCTCTCATTTTACTTGGTAATACAACGGGGAAAACCACTTATTCTTTAAAAGTGAGCTATTTGGCCTGGTATGGTGGCTTATGCCTATAATCTCAGCACTTTGGGGTGACAAGGCAGGAGGCTCGCTTGAGGCCAGGAGTTTGAGATCACTCTCGGCAACATGGCAAAACCCTGATTCTACAAAAATATATATAAATTAGCTGGGCCTGGTGGCACATCCCTGTAGTCGCAGCTACTGGGGGGTACCGAGGCAGGAGAATGGCTTGAGTCCAGGAGGTCGATGTTGCAGTGAGTCAAGATCATGCTACTGAACTCCAGCCTGCTGGGTGACAGAGGGAGACTCTGTCTCAGATTTTACACATATGTGTTTGTTTGTGTGTGTGTGTGTGTGTGTGTGTGTGTGTGTGTGTGTGTGTATATATATATATATAAAAAATATGGAGCTATTTTCATGAAATGAAATTTCTACGTGGTATTTACTACAAATACCACCTATGACCATGCACTGACAGCTTAGTAAGTGTTGGAGAAATAGTACTTATAACAGCTTCCATACTTATAACCGAAGTTGGCCATTTCTCAGTGATGAACTCAGGGTCAGTGCAATTATGAGGGTTTAAAATATTAGGTATAGTCTGAAAAGCTGAATAAATCTCTACATTACCAGTCATGTTATATTTTATAACATTTACTGAGTTGTGGGAATGGGCTATGTATCTTGCCAAGGCTTCACTCACTTCACCTCACTAATTCCTCATTAATACCCTGTGACATGGGTTCCATTATCATCCCATTGTGCAGAAGAAAATTCTGAGTCTCAAAAAGATTACATCAATTTACCCGGCATCTTTCAGGTGGTATAAGGCTAAACTAGGATAACAGCCTAAGAATATTTGATTCTAGAGCCTGCATTCATGGCAGATTCTGCACGATGTCTAGAGAAAAAGGAAATGCTTACAAATGGCAGTTTTTTGTTTTCAGATCATCAGTGTACTGTACAATCGTAGATTACTCACACAGTAGTCTTTTTCAGAAATCAAAATGCAAGAGTTGAATCACCAAAGATTAAAAATAAAAGTCACCAACACTGATAAGAATCACAAGCCTCTAATACTGATGCCTTAACTACGTCTATTGCAATCAAACTACAAAAAAAAAAACCTTAATAAAATAGAAGCTATTCCTCTTTTCACTTATTAATTTATTTCACAATCAGAGAAAGGGAAATAGAAAAGGCAAAGTTTTCTCATTTGGTCTCAAGTTGTATTAAGAATTATAGAGATGCAAAAAGAGCTTTACCTTTTATCGGCAAATGCCAGTTCATTGACCCTCTTGCGCTGAAAAGAAATATATCAAAAATTGTCCCTTTTGACCTGAGCTCATCTCTTTAAGGTCACCGAGTTCTATGGTCATCTGAAGACTCAAGTAAAAGGACCTTGATAATAGTAATAACAAGTCAATGGGCTTCATCTAAAATGTGCCATTGAGCATTTCAATCATGAAAGAGCATAACGTGGGTGTTTTGTGTTACGTCCTTGTTGGCTTCTCCCCGTGTGCCTGTCCTACCCCTACAGATAGAACTGCCTGACAAGTGCTGCCCACGGTAATTAGCCATGTAAATGAGTACTGTCAGGAAGCTGCTGTCTCCAAAATGTGCATATGTAATCACTCTCAACAATGCATATCAAAATCCCATCAGAAAGCAAATCATTTACCATCTGACCTTCCATTAATTAATTAAAACCCCACATAGGGGCAGAGGTAGGTGGAAAGAAAGGATAATGTCACAGTGGGCACTTCACAGCAGAACTAGGGGATCCCTACCAAGCCTTTGCTGGAAACCTTATGTCTGAACTCTGGGCATCTGGAGAATGGCACTGGATGGGAATTTAAAACCCTGAGCTCTAGCTCTAACTTAAGCCCCAAGAGGCTGAGTGACCTTGGGCAACTTCCTCCATTGAGAACTCCTTGCTGAACAAAGTCCTGTGAATTCCATTAGGCTTTTCCAGCACAGAAATTCCATGTTTCTCCCATTAGGCTATCAACAAATTGCAATGAAGAGAATCTTAATTTTTCTCAAATAACCAATTATCAGGTTTTTTTTTTTTTCTTTCCTTTCCAGAAACAGGGTCTTGTCCTGTTGCTCAGGATGGAATACACTGGTGTAGTAATAGTTCACTGCAGCCTCAAACTCCCAGGCACAAGCAATTCTCCCAACTCGGCCTTCCAAGTAATTGGGACTACAGGTGTGTGCCACTGTGCCTGGCTAATTTTTTCATTTTTGTTTTGTAGAGATAGGGTGTTGCTTTGTTGCCCAAGCTGGACTGAACTCCTGGCCTCAACTGATCCTCCCAACTGAATCTCTTAAAATCCTGGGATTACAGGCATGAGCCACCATGCCCAGCCCCATAATTAATTATGTTTAACAGAGGACTTACCAATAAAGAAAACACTAAACACAAGATAACAACATTTTCACAAATTTCTGTCCTAAAAAAATTCCAAAAGGAATTGCAGTAGGTTAACATTTTTACAATTATTTGTTTCACCAATTGGTTTAGAAAAGAAATATCACACAAGAAAGGCTGTTTCTCATACAATATGCATATAGCACAGTGACTTAGAAATTTGGGCAGTGTGGCAGATGTGTGTTTTGTTTGTCTCTTCACAGTTCCCAGCAGTACTCCTCCAGTGGCATGCTTCCTTTCATCCTATAGTCTCTAAGTAGGCTGTAACTTTTATCCTGAACATCACCTCTAACCCCTCCTTCCAATTTAGCACCTATTGTACCTTAATGGTCCGTTTTCTAGGATCACTTCTTGTCCCTAGAGCCTGGATTTGGCAAGCTCCTGAAGAACCCTGGGTTTAACAATATCTGTACCTGTAGAATTGTAAGAACCTGGTTCCTGCTCCTGGATCACGGACGATATTGTCAGGAATGCTTCTGTACTGTTATATCCCCAGTACCCAGCCTTGTACCAGCCGTAGCAGGTAACCAGTATTTATTAAAAGTCAGATGACATAAATCTCTTAGAATCTCATATATTCTAATTCTATTTTCTAACAAGAGGATTTTTGCATTTATCACACTCCATATTTAAATCACCCCAGAGGATCAATGTGATTGGTGAACATTTGGAAATATGAGCTAATTTATAAAGAGGAGGAAACTGTTTTATTCCATAATATTTAAAAAATGTATTAAACTTGCACTTTTACTACCTTGTGAAATTCCTTATAATGCAAAAAATGACTCAAAGATAGACTTTAAATTTTAAATGTTGCTTGGAAGAAAAATATCATGTTATTAAACTTTAACATTTTTAAAAATGTCCATAAAACAGAAAACATGATTTCCATTTCTCATTGTCATACTCAGCCTCCTCTACAAAAGACCTGTGAGCAGGACACAAAGATAGCTGTCACGATCGGTAAAGGTTAAGCTTTGATGATTGGAAAACACTTTTACTAGAGGAGTTCAGACTTCTGAGCAGCACAAGCAGAAAGTGTAATTCTCTGTGGTCAGGTGTGGTATCATTCCTGTGTGCCATCTGGGTTCCCTGAGCCTGCTGAGTTTAGCTCCTCTTTTAGCCTCTGCTTTACTCTGGCTAAATAATTTTCAATCCTGCATTAAGAAGCAAGGCTATGAAAACTGCCATGGCCTACGCTTAATGATTACAGGAGCTCACTTCCTAGTCTCCATCTTTGCAGCATGTACCAAAGTTGGAGTTAGGATAGTTACATGTCACTATTGTAACTAACGTTTTGTTTTGTTTTTTTCCCTGGCTACTCCTGAAGAGACTTTAAAGTTTTAGTAGAGGTAGAAATGGTATTTGGGGTTACCACGATAGCTGGAAAAGTCAGGACAATAAAATAATGCATGTCTAAACTGTCAGAATTTGTAGTCATAGAGACTGTGAGCCATCAAAATGGAATCATTTGGCCAAACTGATTTAATCTCAAGTCCCACTCACTCTCCTTTCCTCATGCTGCCTGGAATGTTCTCCTCCCCTCCTCCCATCACCCCAAACTCTGTGCCTTATCCATATTATCCAAATCCTCCCTGTCCTCAAGGCCTAAGTCAAGTTTTATTTATCCCTTCCTAGACTCTTTCAGTTAGATGGAATTTTCTTCTCCTCTCAAGTCCCGTAAGAACCTCCCCTGTACCTCTGTTGCTCAATTATTTGTTAATTCAATGGACTTTTACAGAAGACCAATTGCCCCAGACAATTCTCACTACTTGCCTTGTAATTTTATGTAGATACTGGTTTTAATCTCTTTTACCAGAGAGAAAGTTTTTTGAGGGCAACTTTTATGTCTGATTTATTTTTAGTGTGAATACTTTACTTGTCTGCCCAGCATTGGTTTCCTCCTTTTTCTTTATTTCCAACAGAATTTTGATGTTGTTTATGTATCCCACTCACCCATGTATATCTCAATAAGTTCCCCATATGGTTTCACGTTCCTTTTTTTCTTTTTCCTTTACTCTTTTCTCCTCACCTCTTTTACTCCAGCCCCTTTTCCTTCCTTACTTCCTTTGATTTATTCAACAAATTACTACATATATTTCTGAGTGCTAAGGATAGAAAAAATGACCTTATTCTTGATGAATCCTTGGTTACAATTTTTAATGACTCTTCTAAGCTCCTAAAATCTATCAAAGCCCAACCTTTTCATGAGGAAGCTAAGGTCTTATGGTTAAATAACGTGTCCATGTTCAGAAAGCAAGTTATAGAGGGGAGTTAAAAGCAAAGTAGTTGTATGTATGTGTGTGTGCATGTATATATGTGCGTATTTACATGGTTTTAGCTTAAATCCAAAGTGATAAAAAATAAAACAGATGAACACTTCAAGACAGTCCTTCTCCACAAAGTGCCCAAAGTCTAATGGGAAACTGAAGCATGTTCCTAATTATAAAACTCTTTGTGAAGTCCCATAACAGAAATGTGTAGATGCTGAGGCACAGGAGTAGGGGGTACCTGATTCTGCAGGTGAGGGAACAGGCTCTGGAACAGCCTCACAGAGCAGGTTACTCTGGAGTTGACTCCTCAAGGATGAGTTAGATAAATAAAGGAAGGAGGAATACTCCAAGCAAAGGGTCTGGGGCCCTATGGCACATCTGGGGACTTCTGGGTATAGCTGGAGGTTAGGGCTGCTTGGCACATGATTATGCTGGAGGGTGACAGAAGAGGAACCTGGAGAGGTGGCATTCAAGTCACAAAGGGCCTTTCATATCACACTAGCCAGTTGTTACTTTATTTTAAAGATGATAAGAAGCCCCAGTGGATTTTAAGAAGGAAACTAATTAGATTTTCATGTTAGAAATATCACTTTGGTAGCAGTTGGAAGAGTAGCTTGAAAGGAAGTAAGCCCAGAGATAGCAAAATTGTTCAAAAGTGTATTTCATGTTTGGGTTTTCCTCAAAAAAAATAGTTCAGGCAAGAAATAATGGAGGCAGTGGGATTCACATAAGGGAAAATGTTTGTGAGTTAAGAAACTGGGTTTTAAAAGTGTGGTACCAGACAAAAAATAACTACAGCTACATTCATTTGTAAAGGAATATACAAGATTAAAAAATGAAAATTGTGACATTGTAAAATTAAAATGTGAGGGTAGAATAAAAGTGTAGAGTTTTTATATGTTATGAAAATTAAGACATTATCAACTTGAAATAGACAGTTATAACTATAAGACTAGCTATGTAACCTCATGGTAACTACAAAGGTAACTACAAAGCAAAACATATACTAAATGTACAAAAGATAAAAACAAAGAAATCAAAGCATTCTACTTAGAAAATCATCCAATCACAAAGGAAGACAGCAAGACAGGAAGTAAAGAACAAAGGATCTACAAAACAACGACAAAAAATCCCACAGAAAACAATGAACAAAATAGCAGCAGTAAGTCTTCACCTATCAGCAATTACCTTAAGCAGAAATGGTTTAGATTCTCCAGTCAAAAGACATAGAGTGACTGAGTGGATAAATAAACATGATCCAACTATATGCTGACTATAAGAGACCCACGTTAGCTTTAAGGACACACCGGTTGAAAGTGAAGGTATTAAAAAAATATTCCAAACAAAAAACATTCCATGTAAAGAGAATATTGGTGGCTGTATTTATAATAGACAAAATACACTTTAAGTCAAAAAGTTGTCACAAGAAACAAAGAAGGTCACTATTAAATGATAAAGGGTTCAATTCATTAAGAAAGGATTTAACAACTGTAAACATACATGAATCCAACCCCAGAGCACCTAAATATTATCAGAACTCAAGGGAGAAATAGACAGCAATACAATAATAGTAGGAGACTTCAATACTTCATTAGAGCATAAAAAATACAGGAAAAAAACCACAATAAAATAGAGGTTTTTTTAAATAAATAAATAAAATCGACAAACCCTTAGTCTGCCTAAGAAAAAAGAGAGATGATTCAAATAAATAAAATCACAAATGAAGGGGAGACACATTACAATGAATGCTTTTAAAATAAGAAGAATCCTAAGGAACTGTTACAAACAATTACCTGTCAAGAAAATGGATAACTTAGAAGAAATAGATAAATTATTAGGAACACACAACCTACTAGGATTGAATCAGGAAGAAACAAAAAGTCTGAACAAATCAATAACACAGAAAGAGATTAAAGTAATTAAAAAGCTCCCAACAAAAACAGCCACAAAACCATGACCAGAGAACTTCATGGCTGGATTCTACCAAACACTCAAAGAAAAATGAATACCAATCCATCTAAACCACTTCAAAAAACAAAAGATGGAATACTTCCAAACTTATTTTATGAGACCAGCATTACTCTGATACCAAAACTAGATAAAAACACCTAAAACAAAAAGAAAACTCTAAGTCAATATCTCTTATAAATATTGATGCAAAAATCCTCAATAAGATACCAGCAAATTGAAATCAACTACACATCAAAAATATTATACATCATGAGTCAGCAGGGTTCATCCCTAGGATGCAAGATTGGTTTAAATAGACAAATAAATCAACGTAATATATGACATTAACAGGATGAGAAATAAAAAGCATAATCATCTAAATCAAGCTTGTCCAACCTGTGTCCCATGGGACACATGCAGGCCAGGATAGCTTTAAATGTGGCCCAATGCAAAACTGTAAACTTTCTTAAAACAATATGAGATTTTTTTTGTAATTTTTTTAAAGCTCATGAACTATCATTAGTGTTAATGTATTTTATGTGTGACCCAAGGCAATTCTCCTTCTTCCAATGTGGCCCAGGGAAGCCAAAAGATTAGAAACCCCTGATCTAAACAGAAGGAGAAAAAGCATTTGACAAAATTTCACATTCTTCCTTGATTAAAAACTCAAAACAATTTAGGTATAGAAAAGAATTTCAACACAATAAAGGCCATTTACGAAAGGCCCCCAGCTACCATAATAATTAATGGGGGAAAACTGTAATCTTTTCCTCTAAAATCCAGTACAAGGCATGGATAACCATTCTTAATACTTGTATTCAACATAATAATATAAGTACTGTCAAAAGTAATCAGATAATAACAAGTAATTAAAGGCACCCAAACTGGAAAGGAAAAAGTAAAACTATTTTTATTTGCATATTACATAATCCTATATGTGGAAAACCCTAAAGGCTCCACACACAAAAAATAATTGTTAGGTCTAATAAACATAATGCACTTTGGGAGGACCAGGCAGGCAGCTCACATGTGGTCAGGAGTTCCAGATCAGTCTGGTCAACATGGGGAAACCCTGTCTCTACTAAAATTATAAAAATTAGCCAGGTGTGGTAGCTCACGCATGTAGTCCCAGCTACTTGGGAGACTGAAGCAGGAGAATCACTTGAGACCGGGAGGCAGAGGTTGCAGTGAGCTGAGATCACACCACTGCACCTCTAGCCTGCGTGATAGAACTAGACTCTGTCTCAAAATAAATAAATAATAATAACTTAATTAACTTAATAAAGTTGCAGCATGCAAAATCAACATACAAAAATTAGTTGTACTTTTTAGACCAGTAACAACCCACCTGAAAAAGAAATACAGAAAACTATCCCATTTATAATAGCATCAAAATCAATAAAATACTTAGGAATAAATTTAACCAAGGAGATAAAAGATCTATATAATGAAAACTATTAAATGACTAATGAAAGAAAATGAAGATACACATAAATGGAAAGATATTTCATATTCATGAATTGTTGAAAGAATATTATTAAAATGTACATACTACCCTTAGCAATATACAGACTCAATGCAATTATTGTCAAAATGCCAAAGGCATTCTTCATGAAAATAGAAAAAAAAAATTTTTTTTAATACATATAGAACTACAAAAACCCAAAATAGCGATCTTGAAAAAGGAAAACAAAGTTTGGAGTATTGCACTTCTTGATTTAAAATTATCATAAAGCTATAGTAATTGAAACAGTGTGGTACTGGCATAAAAACAGACATAGACCAGTGGAACAGAATACAGAGCCTAGACATAAACCCATCCATATATAATAGTCAACAAATTTTTGACAAGAGCATCAAGAAGACACAATGGGAAAAAGACAGTTTGCTTCAATAAATGGTGCTGGGGAAACTGAATATCTATATTCAAAAGAATAACATTGGATCTCATCTTACACTATACACAAAAATCAACTCAAAATGAATCAAAGACCTATTGTACAATCTGAAGCCATAGAACTCTCAGAAGAAAACACAGGGGAGAAGCTCGTTAACATTGGCCTCAGAAATGATTGTTTTGGATGTGGCAACAAAAGCAAAAGCAAACAAGTAGGACTACTTCAAACTAAAAAGCTTCTGCACAGCAAAGGGGACAAACAACAAATTGAAAAGGCCGCCTACAGATTGGTAGAAAATATTTTAGAACCATGTATCAATAAGGGGTAAATATCCAAAATACATAAGGAACTCACAATCTTAAAACAGCCAAAGGACCTGATATTTTCCCAAAGAAGACATAGAAATGGCCAACAGGGATGTGAAAAGGTGCTCAACATCACTAACTATCAGAGAAATGCAAATCAAAACCACAATGAGATATCACCCCACACTTGTTAGGATGGCTATTATAAAAAAAAAAAAAAAACAAGAGATAACAAATGTTGGCAAGGGTGTGGAGAAAAGGGAAACCTTGTACATTGTTTGTAGGAATAGGAATGTAAATTGGTGCAGCTATTATGGAAAACAGTTTAGAGGTTCCTCAAAAAATTAAAAATGTAACTACTACATGATCCAACAATCCCTTTTCTGAGTATATGCCCAAAGGAAATGAAATCAGCACCTCGTAAAGATATCTGCACTCCCATGTTCATTGCAACATTACTCAATAACAGCCAAGATATGGAAACAATCTAAGTGTCTGTCTATAAATGAGTGGTTAAGAATATCCGGTGTCCAGGAGTGGTGGCTCACGCCTATAATCCTAGCACTTTGGGAGGCTGAGGTAGGTGGCTCACCTGAGGTCAGGAGTTCAAGACCAGCCACCTGGGCATGGTGGTGGGCACCTGTAATCCCAGCTACTCAGGAGGCTGAGGCACGAGAATCGATTGAACCTGGGAGGTGGAGGTTGCAGTGAGCCAAGATAACACTATTGCACTCCAGCCTGGGCAACAAGAGCAAAACTCCATTCCCTCCCATCCCCCAAAAAAGAAAATCTAGTATATCTATAGGATGGAATATTTAACCTTAAGAAAGGAGATCTTGCTAATTGCAACTTTAAGAAAGGAGATCTTGCCTTTTGCAACAGCAACAACATGCATGTTGCAACACGCCATTTGCAACAATGTGCAAGTGGAGGATATCAGCCTAAATGAAATAAGTCAGACATAGGGAGAAGTGATCTCACTTATATACAAAATCTAAAAACAAAGGAAAACAAAACAAACAAAAAGTGACTAAACAGGAAATGGGATATGTGGGTCAAAGAGTACAAAGTTTCAGTTATATAGGATAAACAAGTCTAAAGATCTGTCATGTACAGTAGAAAGCCTATAGTTAATAATATTGTCATGCATACTGGAAATTTGCTGAGAGAGTAGATTTTAGGTGCCTTAACACACACAAAAAAGTGTAACTATGAGAGACAATGGATGTGTTAACTTGTGCGACTGTACTAACCATTTCACTATGTACAAGTATATCAAAACATCATGTTGTCTACCTTAAATATATACAATACAAACAAAACAAAAAACTTGGTTACACAAGTGAGGATCACAACTTTATAGTTTTCCTAGGACATGTTCCTTAATGCGGGGGATACAGTGTGAGAAATGTGTCATTAAGTGACTGTGTCCTATGAACATCGTAGGGTGTATTTACACAATTCTAGATGGTAGAGCCTACTACACACCTAGGCTATATGGCATGGCCTATTGCTCCTAGACTGCAAACCTGTACTGCCTGTTACTGTACTAAATATTGTGGGCAACTGTAACACAATGGTGAGTATTTGTGCATCTAAACATAGAAAAGATACAGTAAAAATACAGTATTACAATCTCATGGGAACACTGTCATATATCCAGTTCATGGTTGACTGAAACATTATTGTGTGTGTGTGTGTTTACTATTTCTTTGAAGTAAATAGTTACCATTCACATAAATGTACATTAAGTGAATATCTGGAGTGAAGGGGAAAAGCTATTGAAAATCCTAGAAAGCATGTATGTATAAAAGGATGTATTACTGTATTAATATTCAATACACAGTAGAACATTTAAAGGACAGGGTAAACATAAAATAACAGTGCTGACAATTACTCAATACCAAGGGTTCATCGTAGAACTTGTGGTCAATTTAACTTCCAGTTAAGTATCTATTAGTCACCTGGCCTTGACCGAAAACATTCACACTGAGTGAGCTTTCTGTGATAATGTCTGAATAAGCAACACTGGAGGCTATTTATAATAGCTAGCTTAAAGAGGTTTCCATTCTGCTGGAGTGGTGACATTGCCATCCTAACTCCAGACAAAGAGAGGAGATGGAGAAAGAAAAGGAGGAGCTTGCATTTTTGCAGAAGGAAGAGAAATAATGACATTTTGTCATAAGAATTTAAAAACTAGGCAAATGTGATTTTCTGACCTGCCTCTGTAAGCTCTAGGAGTCCTGGGTACTGTTCACTAATTCTAGCCATCTTTGAGTCCACTATTATGGTTACAGTACATTAGCTCTGACCAAAGGGAAAGACAAGAGTTACAGAAACTCATCATATCTTTCTGGTCCAAAACCAGAAAGCAGCCATATAGCAGGAAAGTTATCTTATAAAAACATTGAATGAAAATGTCTTCTACAAGCAGACATGAATATTAATAGCAGCACTTTTCAGAATGTTGAAAAGCTGAGATCCAAGCTTATCAACTGGAGAATGAATAAATAAATAGTTGTGTAGTCATATAATGAAATACCATTCAACAACTAAACGAATGAATTTGAGCCTCACATATAGGGGAGACCGAATCTACAGACTGTGGCCAGACCATATATAAAAATGGCACATTGGGCCGGGCGCAGTGGCTCACGCCTGTAATCCCAGCAGTTTGGGAGGCCGAGGCGGGCGGATCACGAGGTCAGGAAATCGAGACCATCCTGGCTAACACGGTGAAACCCCGTCTCTACTAAAAATGCAAAAAATTAGCTGGGCGTGGCGGCGGGCGCCTGTAGTCCCTGCTACTTGGGAGGCTGAGGCAGGAGAATGGCGTGAACCCGGGAGGCGGAGCTTGCAGTGAGCCGAGATCGCGCCACTGCACTTCAGCCTGGGCGACTGAGCAAGACTCCCTCTCAAAAAAAAAAAAAAAAAAAAAAAAAAATGGCACATTGACTCATGACCTGCAGCAACCTGTCCAGGAAATCAATCCCTTTATTGCCATGAACAATCCAGAAGCCAGACTACTTCATGTCAGACTTGCAGGAAGCCACATTGCTATCTCTAGTGACAATTCAGAAAGCTAAACAATGACTTCTATAGCAATTGGCCCAAAATAACCAGGAGTTGATTACTAACAGCTTCTTTAATTTTTGTCCCTGCTTCCAACTTATCACTGGAGAAAGCCAAATATGTACCCCTAACCAATCACATAAGATGTCCCACTTCTAGTTACCCTGACTCCAGATTTCCCACACCAATGGCCTCCAATCAGGGGCTACCCGATGTCTTTCCTCTTATCCACCATAAAGCTGTAATGTTTAACTTGACAACAGCAATGCAATATCTGAAGTAAATTTAGCAGAAACGCAAAATTTTGACAAAGCTGGATCATAGGCATATGGCTATTATATTTTTCTCTATGTTTTCCTACGTGCTTAAATCTTTAATGATACTAAAAAGAAATGGTAATGGTAACTGTTCAAATTATGAAATAAAAATGGTTTTTATCCAGCAACTGGTGCATCTACCTGCCACCAAAATATCTGTAGTTGGCCAAGCATGGTGGCTCACACCTGTAATCCCAGCACTTTGGGAGGCCGAGGTGGGTGGATCACAAGGTCAGGAGTTTGAGACCAGCCTGACCAACGTGGTGAAACTCGTCTCTACTAAAAATACAAAAACTAGCCAAGCGTGGTGGTACACACCTGTAATCCCAGCTACCCAGGAGGCTGAGTCAGGAGAATCACTTGAACCCAGGAGGCAGAGGGTACAGTGAACCAAGATCACGCCACTGCACTCCAGCCTGGGTGAGAGAGTGAGATTCTATCTCAAAAAAAAAAAAAAAAAAAGTTCTGTAGTTAAGACTGGTAGTTACCACTTTTTAAAGAGGTAAACAGAAAGCATTTTCCATGACTTGACTTCCTTTCCACCCCCACAAGGATGACATGAAATTGAGTTTTTTCTTTCTTTCTTGGCTTTATTCTTTCCTTATAGTGAATATGTGAGTGTGAACACATGAGCCTACATATGACTCCTTGTGATCTTACCAGCACTCTTCCTCAACTGTCATGCATCTTTATTTTTTTTAATGACAGATTGGCTTTTTCTAAATATAATACGAAAATATGTAATTCAAACTCTAAGCTGTTGGACCTTTAAAACATATTGAGCTATAACGGAACGTGATTATGGAAAACTAAGTCACATAGGCAGAGAACTGTGACCTAGGCAGCTCTAACCTTTGTTTCTTTGATTACGGATCAGCCTTTTCCCTTTCTTACACTGTCTTGTAAAATGTTGTGAATGACTAAAGGGTTCCAGGGAAGACTCCTTCCCTCTTTTTTTTTTTTTTTTTTTTTGAGGCGGAGTCTCGCTCTGTCGCCCAGGCTGGAGTGCAGTGGCCGGATCTCAGCTCACTGCAAGCTCCGCCTCCTGGGTTTACGCCATTCTCCTGCCTCAGCCTCCCGAGTAGCTGGGACTACAGGCGCCCGCCACCTCGCCCGGCTAGTTTTTTGTATTTTTAGTAGAGACGGGGTTTCACCGTGTTAGCCAGGATGGTCTTGATCTCCTGACCTCGTGATCCGCCCGTCTCGGCCTCCCAAAGTACTGGGATTACAGGCTTGAGCCACCGCGCCCGGCCGACTCCTTCCCTCTTAACTGCTGAACTTCATTACAGATTAACTTCCCTCTTAACTCTAACACACAAAGACTTCATGACTATTACATTATCTAAGATGGAATGTTAAATATACTCTTTTAAATTGGAAAGGAAGAAAAGCTGTATGGAAAACAAATGGTAACTAATTAAATTGTTGTAACACATAAACCAGGCTTGCATGGAAAATGTTGTAATCCTACTAAGTTTCTTTGTTTTCTGTCTTATACAAGCAAGACCTTAACTTTTAACTTCAGAGCACTGATCTCATCTCTCTGGAGTTCGTGTTTCCCAGATGGCTAGTCCCAGCTTTTCACTGAAATAATCTCTTAAAACTAGATTCTAATCCTTTTGATTATTTCAGGCTGACCTGACAATAAGAATGATATGTTCATGAGAGAAATTTTGGAAAATACAGGCTATGCTTAAAGAAAGTAAAAGTACTCACAGTCAGCCAGGCCCTGTGGCTCATGCCTGTAATCCCAGCACTTTGGGAGGCCAAGACAGGTAGATCACTTGAGGCCAGCAGTTCAAGACCAGCCTGGCCAACAGGACAAAACCCCATCTCTATTAGAATATACAAAAATTAGCCGGGTGTGGTGGTGCACTCCCGTAATCCCAGCTACTCAGGAAGTTGAGGCACAAGAATTGTTGAACCCAAGAGGCAGAGGTTGCAGTGAGCCGAGATCACACCACTGCACTCCAGTCTGGGTGACAGAGCGAGACTCTGTCTTAAAAAAAAAAAGGTACCCACAGTCAATAACACTCAGTACACATAATAGTAATTCCAACGTATTTTTTCTAGTAATTTTATCTATATGTTTAAAAATAATAGATTTTATTAATTTTAGATTTCACTAATATTTATATTATTTTATTCAGATTCTAGCCTTAGATAATATCTACAGCCAAATACGCACCTTATGGTATATACAACTGTCACCTGAAAGCATAGCTTGACATAGGAGAATATTATGATTAAATATATGAGCTAAATGGTTGAATAAAGCAATAATGAATTAGGCATAGGAATATCATTATCTTAATCATCATAGATGAAAAATTGTAAATATATATATATATCTCCAATAGTTCTCCAAAGTTCATCTATTTAACATTGATTAAATTACTTTAAAAGGAATTAAGTTATAAACTACACTGTTACCAGTATCCTTTGGGGAAGAATCCTGAGGGATCACACTCATCCTTTGGCTTACTGTCAGGGGCCACTATAACAAGGAAACATTCAAGTTCAGAGGAAACCAGGTGATCATCTTCAATTGTCTCTCTTAAGAATCTGGGCACTGATCCAATGTAATTCCTCTACTTAATATTTGATTCTTTTTCTGAACATGACCTGCCCTATAATTTTAAAAGAAATTATTAGAGTTCTTTATGTGACTCTGTGAAAGTCATTTTAATTCAATGTAACTTTCATAACATTATCTGATATGTCTATGGGATAATTATATTTTATGGTTATAGAAGTTATAGAAGTTAACACAGCTACACATAAAATAGCTTAAATTAAGAATGTATAAGATAGAAAAAAGGCACTGACCAGTGGGAAGAAAGTCTGTGATGGAAATGTCTTGCAGTACAAATCAGTTACATCAAAGGAAGAAAATCCAGACTTGTCCCATTTTAATGCCATACTCTGGACAATGAAGTTAATTACCCAGAAGCCCCATGTATGTGAAATGTTAGTATGACCTAAAATGTATAGTCCATCATAAGTGAAGTTTCATATCTTGAATTAACTCAATTATTTAATCAATTTAACCAAAGGGATAATTAATGTTGCCCAATAATTTTGTATGAAATTTTAATCAACTCTCACGTGCTATAACAGACGTGTGTGGCTTGGGGACAAAGGAGTGACAGAGGTTCAGGCACAACTCTGACCTCATTTCTCAGTGCCAGGTGCACACTGGCACCTGGGTGACTTAGGAGACACCTCCAACTTAGGGTACCTGAAACTGAATGCACTGTCTCTCCCCCAAAACTGGCCTTCTAATGTCAACCAATAGCATCGCTATCCTTAGCTTCCCAGACAACAACAAAATATGCCCATCTCCATTCCTCCTATGAGTCCGGCTGTTCTGACCTCCCATTTCTCATTCCATCATTCTGCATATTAGCCAACCTATTAATCGATCAAGAAACCCCATTGATACTATTCATAAATGTCCCTCAAATCTGAACCTCCTCATCTCCCTTCCACTCTCACTGTCTCTTCCACAGGGTTAGGCCAGTTCCTGGTTATCTGTGAGCTAAGGGTAGCAGCTTTTAATGGACTCACTGCCTGAGGCTGTCTTTATAAAAATGCATCTGATTGTGTGCACCTTATCCTTAAACATGTCTGTTAACTCTCCATTGCTACTTGGCATGACGCACCAAGATCTTCATCATTTGACCCAACCAATCTCATCAGCTTCATCTTCTCCATGAAGCACAACCTTTACATTCATGGGGTGTAGGCAAGAATAGAAATGGCAACCCAAATAGCCTATGAATGATGATCAAAACTTATAAAGCAAGCTTATACCATTGTTAAAAAAATGTTCCAGCTTTCTATCTTAACAAATATAACTGCTTAAAGAACTTAGAGATCAGGGGTGACTTTAGAATTCTTGGACCCCTCAGAGTCTCACATGGGAAACAGCAGCCAAACAAGAGCAGGTCCTAGGCCCCAGCTTACACCTTTTTCTTCCACCCCTGGTTTGCTTCCATGAATAGTCTTGTGGACAGCCTGGGGACACCCTTGTCTGATGTTAGAGCTGAACTGCACCTCCCTGTGAACAGCCACCCCTTGGCCCAATTCGAGACTGGAGATGCTCATATCTACCATACATTTCTACCCTCAAGAGAATCGCCAGTAGAGGAGGTCTGCACAGACCTGGACAGTGGGACAAAGGTCATCCTGCAGGGCATTCCGGGGCACCAAGACCCTGGATCATAAGGGATTCTAGGTTTTCAGGTCTCTTTGGCCCCATAGACCTCTGGCCACAGTGACACCCTCTAAAGTACAGGACCCAGGACAGGGGTACCTGTCTCTCAAGGACTGTCTCCAGCATAGCCCACACAACAGCAACACAGGACACCTGATGGTCCCTTCACCTCTTTCACCAGTCGTTTCACCTCTTCTTGTCTGGACAAACTGTATATGAAGTGTTTTCACACGGAAAGTGAGACACATCTTTGTTGTCTACTTTGTTCATTTCCTTTTCAAATCACACATCTTTCTTCCCTAGTGGACTTTGATTGTTTTCTCCTCACCTTTGAATCTCCTGAGTGTACAGTAATGCTTGGTACACAATACTCTTGATAACAGTTTGATGATGAATGAAGATAATCATTAATGAATCAATCATATCCCTCTCTCCAGCCCGTCCCTGTTTTTCTCTTCCTCAATGTCCATTCTTATTATTGAATTTCTAAATCCATCAGGGGTTCCAAAAAGAAAAAATAAAATAAAATCCCACTCCATATGCAAGAATGCAACAGGCTGTTTACAGGAGCGCATGGAAGGAAGAGAAACCAGAAACAAAATTAGGGCCTTGATTCAAAATATGAGGAAATGACAAGGGTGTGTCTCCTTGTTTGTGTGTACTACACTTGATCGTAGCCAAAAGGCCAAGAAGCTATCCCTGTTTGTGCATAAAGTTTGAGGCAGCTGCTTGTATGCCAGGGATGTGTACCTGAACAATTATATTGTCACAACACATACTCTTAATTATCCCATAGGATTAATTCTAGGATGGGGCAGAGTGAAAAAATTGCTGGCATTTTCCTTTTAATTGTCTCAGCAATATCCCTAATAGTTTGCAGAGTGTTCATTCCTAAATGAAGAGCATGGCATCGCATAATACAGAGACGCCTGGCCTTCCACGCAGAGTATCACATTTCTGAATTTATAGACTGGGAGTGAGTGATTACAGTACCTTCCTACCAAACTCAGAAGTCAATACCAGCCAAAAGCTTAGAACAATGCCTGGTGCTCCTCAGTATCAGCTGATCTTTTTTTGTTGTTATTGTTCTTTCTTTTCATCCTTCTCCATTTCTTTATTATTATTATTATTACCTTTCCATTTCAATGGCATTGATTTTCAGGTACATTTTTAACATTGCCCACTACTTCATGATTTAAAGTAGAATAACCATGAATGTTAAGAGGATAGCACACCAGGTCATTGAAAACTACAACCAGAGAGTCCAATGCATAAAAATTTTTATAATTCATGTTGTACTTACCGAGGACGTTGCGTATTTCTGCTGTCCGCTGAGGCAGAGGCTCCAAGTGTCAAGAGCATAAACACCTTACTATTTGCTTTGCCAGCCAGCTTTGAAATTACACAATTTAGATTATTTTTAAGTTTGGTATATTTTACTTTTCTTAAATTTCACACATCAAATGAGATTCTGCTAATATTTACTAACATTTAAATCACACTTTAAAAATTCACATAATTTAAAATGCATAAAATATGACGGGCTCGTGTATTTTTAGATTCTTTCTTAAATGTTCAACACTTAAGCTGCACTGCCAAGCTTTACATTATAGAAGTTAAAAAGACAAATTGCAAAGAAAGGGAGAGGATATAGAGGAATGCAGAAGACAACTGCAGCAGAGGTGGGCTAGCTGTTGACCACAGCAGTATCCTTGTCCCCCTGGGTACACCACTGGGCTCTGGTCTCGGCTTCTTTGCATATGATCGATTTCTAGCTGAGTCAAAAGTGATATGTGCCACTTCCAAGCCTGACCCTTAAACACATGCAATCCCTCATGTTCTCTCCCCTTCTGAGGTAATGGTGGAAGTGTTGTATCAAAAACGGCAAGCCACACGATGAAAGAAAGCTGGATCTCCAAACCATTGCTTGGAGGGGCACCGCCCACTAATCAGAAGAACACATTATGTACCTGACCAATAAATTTCTACTGTGCCTTAACATTTAAAAGTTTATCTGTTGTACAGTGGCTAGGGTTACTATATCTAATATAAACATCGCAAAATAGCATCAAGACTTACCACTATGCTTGATACTCAAATGAATGGCTTGGATTGAAACAATGTTTTGAGAGAGCAAAATAATATTTTGAGCAGCAAAAACATACGTTTTCCCAAGTCTATCTTACTCGTGCTAATATTAAAATTTTGCTGGCTTTTCCTAAATCCAAACCTATGGCTTTTGGCTCAAAGGCATGAACATAAGAGGAAATGGTTTAAAAGCACCCTGTATAAGGAAGAAAAACAAGCAGGTTCTAACATTCACCGCAGAGACTCTACAAATTGGGTAATTTGTATTAGAAGAGAGCTTTATTCAATCTGAACTATGTAGGAGGCAAAGCCATGTCTTTGGAAACCATCCCTGAAGCAGGTCTAACAATGGCACATGAACCATGTCATGATCATTCTTGGTGGCATCATTGCAATAATATTTCAGCTCTTACAAAGTACACTTCTTTACAGCTTCCAAGCTCTTGAGGACTTCTATCAAGGTGATGAAAGGAGAAAAGGGCTGATCACAGAAAGAAAGAGTAATGTTGGGTTGATAACATGCTAATTTATGTTGTCATATTAAGGGAGTGCCTCAAACCTGGAGAGCAGTACCTTGGATGTACAGCACTAATACTGGAAGCCATAAACATAATCCTTAATTCCATCAGACTCCCCCACTTCATTGAGTTCCATAACATTGGAAAAAGAGATGAAGCCTGGAGAGTCACTGGAGATCAAAGGTCAATCCATGCACAGAAGCTACTCCTGTGTTCCATTGCTTTGGGGGAAATTAGGAAGATCTGTGCATCATAGAGATGCCAGAAAACCTACATTGACTCAGTGGTGAATAAGAGGAAAATGATGATCATTCGCTCAGAAAAACCACTGGACACCAACTTTTTAGACTGATGCTACAATATGATCACTCTTCCAGGGTTTTCTCTATCCTCAGGGGCCAATGTAGCAATGTTGTGATATTGGTTTTGAAGTTGTGTGTCACCAACTCTTGTCTTTTCCCGTTCCAACACCACAAATGAACTCATTGAACTTTACCTATCAGTGAGTAGTAGGTAGAAATTGAGCTTAGCCTGAAGGGATATTTTAAACAATCATAGACAACATGTAATGGAACTAAATGAAACGACACTAAAGCCTAAACAACAGAGATAGCAAGCAGGAAGATTTATCCAATGTGCAACCACTTGAGGAATGGGGCTTGCACATTTTAGGACAGTGTCTGGTGTAGAAGACATGGTAACCACCAAGTAGGGGAAAGTTTGGAGCAGTGAGAAAGAAGGCCATGTGTTCCCCAAACATCATTAACAAAACTGGAAGCCACACATCAGTTTCTTCATGCATGATGTTAGAATGGTTCTCCCAGCCTCCAAAGGGCTTCTAGTCTTCCTAGAATCAAGACTATCTTTATGTACTTGCCCCATTGTACATGGAGAAGGACAGAAAGTGAAACATCGATTGATTACCAGTTAATTAGTTCTAATTACCCACTTTGGTCCCTGAAGATGTAAATGCCTATAGTTAATTCTGAGTTAAAAGGGAACTGAGTCCCCATGGCATGCACTGATTGCCTATGTCGAAGCCAAATGTGGTCTAGGGTTCTGAATAGAGCCTCTTGGCCTCTTAGGTCATTAAGGCAAAATCTATGAGAAAGTTGGAATGAAAGAATGATGTAGTAGCAGTCAATCCTACTCCTTTGATAAAACACATTTTCTGTCTCACCTATTTGGTCTCCATTACCCTAAGTCCTCACTAGACTTGAAATTCTGTGAGGTTGAATGTACAGTTCCATTTAAACTGCCACTGCAAAATTATAACTGAGACAGTGAAAGAGATCTGACCTAACCAACACCATCTTGTTTCTAACCTGTAAGCTGTCCTTGTTCATTCCTGGACATAGGCTGAACTAACTTTGAGGAGGAACTTAGTTTATAGTTTATAATTTAGAACAAAGAGGATAACAGCCCTTTCCCAAAACAAACCCACTGCAGGACTAACAAATTACCCAAAAGGTTAGAAATTATGGTTTAGGAGTCATGCAACCAGAGGCTACAAGATTCTGACTGTTCCCCCATCCCCCAGTTGCTCCTGGGGATAACGTCACTACTGTAAAGCCTAAGATCAGTGCTTGAGATATTTTGCATACCCTGCACATAATGGATCAGCTGGCACCAGTCAGACTGATAAACTGGCTCATCCGACCCTACGGCCCCCACCCAAGAACTGCCTCATTGCAAGACAGCTTCGACTCTCTATGATTTCACCTCCCACCCAACCAACCAGCACTCCTGACTCACTGGCTGCCCCCTACCCATCAAACTGTCCTTAAAATGCTAAACCCAGAATGCTCAGAGAGCCTGATTTGAGTAACAATAAAACTCTGGTCTCTCACACAGCCAGCTCTGTGTGGATTACTCTTTATTGAAATTCCCCTGTCTTGATAAATTGTCTCTGTCTAGGCAGCAGGCAAGGTGAACCTGTTGGGCAGTTACACCATTGTTTAGTGCAGGACTCCCAGTCCTTAGCAGTATGGACAGCAGAGCATAGAAATCAATGCTTATTACACTTTCTGGCCTGGTTCTGGGAGGTTGTTCCCTGTGAAACTGCGCAGCTCCAGAAGACCCAGACAAACCTACATCATTCATGGCTCCAAGCATTCCCATGAGGCAAGTTCAGCCCGAGTGCCTGCAGGCAAGTCAATAATCCCTGAACCCATCTCTGGGCTGTGCTACATGGTAAAGAGACAAGTCCAGGGTGTTTTCTCAACCCCTCATCTCTTGTGATACTGATCACAGTGAAGCCCAATTGCTCCTTTAAAACATCAAACCCATTTTCTCCCCTATGTCTTTAAAATGGCAACTTCTACTTTCCTCATTGAAGCGTTCACAAATATACCTTTGTTCCTGAATGGTAAAATTAAGAGTTAGGTATCTTTTAGTACACAAGAGTGTTCCAAGAAATTTCACTGATGGATTTAACAAATATTTATTGAGCATTTAATATATACCTGGCACCATGCCAAGGGCCAGGAGCACAAAAACGAGCAAAGCCAGACCGGATCCCCTTCTCATTCCAACCAACATTCTGATGGTTCTCCAATCATTTTCTCTCTCCGCAGCAAGAATCCCTGCTCATGTTTCCTCCCAGTTGTTTCCGAGTTTCCAAAGTCACTGTGTCAGCCAGCACTGGGGGTGAATATGCAACTGTCATCATTCCTATCCCTCCTCCAACCATAAAAGAGATCATGCTCCTGCCCCACTGCTCCACCTCTTCATTGTTACTTCCCCAAGGGAAAAGTTGAAAATCGTATTGGCCAGCTCTTGCGGCATTCACTGGGCTACATGTTAAGAATGGGTGGGATTACTGTTCGTTGGACACAGAATGGGACTCTACCCACTTTCTAACTGGGAGGTAACTTCTCCCAGGTCTTGATCTTCCAGATATGCTTGGGCAGGGCCTGTCCCTGAGGGCAATCAGCCAGCCCCCTTCTTCTGGTCTCTTAAAGTAGAAGACCCAGCATGTGCTGCCCAGATTCAGTCATTTCAAACTGAGGGGGAAAGAAGAAATACCTGCTTGGATTCGCAGGCTTATACCCTTTGCTCTGGGCTTGCACGGGGGCATAGGATGCTTACTTGATTATTCCTAAAGTAGAGCTTTATGTCTTATTTGAGTTTTTCCTTCTGCATACACATCTGTATTAGGAAATCATGGAGGGGAGAAAGGCACGAAAATCCTGCCCCCATGCAAATGCATCACCTCCATACAGCCCAGCTTGAGGGTTCACAGCCTCTTCCTTCTCCCATATCAATAGTCAATTACCTCACCCCTCAAATTCTTTCCTAGTAGAATTCAAATATGTCCTTTTACTTTTTCTTTTATTTTTTAAAAACTGAGATGGGTTCTCACTATGTTGCCCAGGCTTGTCTCAAACTCCTAGGCTCAAGCAATTCTCCCACCTCAGCCTCCCATAGCCCTGGGATTACAGGCATGAGCCCTGAACCTGACCTACTAAATGTGTCCTTCTTATTTCTTTCTCTTTAGCTGGGGCTCTAGGATTTCTCATCTGGAATATTGCAAGCTAGAGCCTCAGCACCATTCCTCCAGATCAGCCACCTCCAATTCTTTCTCCACACGGATGTCTACATGCAAAGCTGATCACATCATTCTCCTTTGAGGAATCCTTCTGTTACCCCAGAGCTTTCAGAACAAAGCCCAGCTTAGTCCTCATGGGTCTTGCTTCCTCCCACCATCAGCTATAATTCTCAGGATGTGCTTTATACATATTCTTAGCTCTTGGCCATTGCATTCACAGCCTTCTTTGTCTATTTCTTTTTGAACATCATTTCTGACCACTCTCTCCCACCATTCATTCTAATAATTCACTGTTTCTCTGTGTCCCCATAACACTCTGAAGGCTCCTGCATAACCCAGCTAATCCAAAAGGTCCTTCGGAGGTAGGACTCCGTGCCTGTCTCTGAATCCCTTTTATTCAGCACAGGACAGGTGGTAGATAGAATGTTTGCTAAACGAATGACTCAATAGAGGTGAGAATAAGAATGTCATGTTCCAGCCGGGCATGGTAGCTCATGACTGTAATCCCGGCATTTTGGGATGCCAAGGCAGGCGGATCACTTGAGGTCATGAGTTCGAGATGACCAGCCTGGCCAACATGGTGAAACCCCGTCTCCACTAAAAACACAAAAATTAGCTGGGTATGATGGCACACGCCTGTAATCCCAGCTACTCAGGAGGCTGAGGCACAAGAATCGCTTGAACCAGGGAGGCAGAGATTGCAGTGAGCTGAGATCATGCCATTGCACTTCAGCCTGAGTGACAGAGTGAGACTCGGTCTCAAAAAAAAAAAAAGACAAAGAAAAAAGAAAGAATGACATGTTCTTGTTCCCAGAGAATCAACTAACTTGAGCACATAGTGATACCAACAGCTCTGGAGTCAAATGACATTTGTAAACCTAAATATTTGTTAAATGAACATCCAGTTAACATTAGGACTGAAAAATAAATTATTGTTCTTTGCTGTTAAGTGGTGCCCAGAGTGAAATCATATAACGACAAACTTGAGGACACTATTAACTGTATGTGTTGATATTGAGACGACTGCCATAAATAAAAGCTATTCTTTAAATATTACAAAAACAAAAATCAATTTTTGCTGTATCCACTCTACCATGCCACTAGTGACAGCTGCAGGGCATAAAACCACACTTGACTTAGAAGTGATAAAAATCTCCTGGGGGAGGTACTGAGCTTTCTTTTACAACACATGAGTTTCCATTTGTCATCTGACGCAAACCTTCTAGAGAAGAATATTGAAATCATTGCTAATTAAGAGATTCAGCTACTCTCTACCTTGTTATTAGTATTAGCCACAGTTTTGCCCGCAAATCACCTTCAAGTTCTGCCTTACTGTGATAATTCAAAACATTTAAAATTACTGAGTAACGCTGATAAGACTCGGAAATTTGAAAGTAGCAAACATTAGGCAGTACAGCAAGTTAATACTTTTATTCTGATGTTTAATGGATGTATTAGTCTATTTTCACACTGCTATAAAGAACTACCTGAGACTAGGTAATTTGTAAAGAAAAGAGATTGAACAGACTCACAGTTCTGTATGGCTGGGGAAGACTCAGGAAACTTACAATCATGGCGGAAGGCAAAAGGGAAGCAAGGCATGTATTATATGACAGCAGGAGAGAGCGGGTCGGGGGATCTGCCAAACACTTTTAAACCATCAGATCTTGTGAGGACTCACTCAAGGTCATGAGAACAGCATGGCAGAAACTACCCCCATGATTGAATCACAACCCACCATATCCCTCCCTCCACATGTGGGGATTAGAATTCAAGATGAGATTTGGGTTGGGACGCAGAGCCAAACTATGTCAATGCATACTTTTGGGATGGCAAAGGGGTGATAAAGAAGAGAATGAAAAAGGGAAAACAAAAGAAAAAATTTTCTAACCAACAGTCAAGAGTCCCATGGTGTTTATCATAACTATTATAATATTATAGTTTATTAACAAGAAAGTGTAACTTAAATGACTTTCCCAACTACATTTTTAAAACTCTACTTATTTTAGTGACTTTTTTTGGGAAGCCAAATAAAATTCTTTTATTTATCAATTACCCAGTCTCAGGTATTCTTTTATAGCTACATGAAACAGACTATTACAGACCAGAATGTTGATATTATATTACTTGTGTGTGTGCACAATGTGCAGGTTTGCTACATAGGTATGTGTGTGCCACGGTGGTTTGTTGCACCTATTGACCCATCCTCCAAGTTCCCACCCCTCAGCCCCCACCCCTCAACAGGCCCTGGTGTGGGTGTGTGATGTTCCCCTCCCTGTGTCCATGTGTTCTCACTGTTCAACTCCCACTTCTTAGTGAGTACATGTGGTGTTTGGTTTTCTATTCCTGTTTTAGTTTGCTGAGGATGATGGCTTCCAGCTTCCATGTCCCTGCAAAAGACATGATCTCTTTCCTTTTCATTGCTGCATAGTATTCCGTGGTGTATATGTACCACATTTTCTACATCCAGTCTATCATTGATGGGCATTTCGGTTGGTTCCATGTCTTTGCCATTGTAAATAGTGCTGTAGTAAACATATGCACTATGTGTCTTTATAATAGAATGATTTATAGTCCTTGGAGTACATACCCAGTAATGGGATTACTGGGTCAAATGGTATTTCTGGTTCTAGATACTTGAGGAATTGCCACACTGTCTTCCACAATGGTTGAACTAATTTCCACTCCCACCAACAGTGTGAAAGTGTTCCTATTTCTCCAGAGCCTCACCAGCATCTATTGTTTCCTGACTTTTTAATAATTGCCATTCTGACTGGCATGAGAGGGTATCTCATTGTGGTTTTTATTTCCATGTCTTTGGTGAGCAGTGATGTTCAGCTTTTTTTCATATGTTAGTTGGCTGTGAAATGTCATCTTCTGAGAAGTGTCTGTTCATATTCTTTGTCCACTTTTTTATGGGGTTGTCTTTTTTCTTATAAATATATTTAAATTCCTTGTAAATTCTGGATATTAGACCTTTGTCAGATGGGTAGATTCTAAAAAATTTCTCTCATTCTATAGGTTGCCTGTTCACTCTGATGCTAGTTTCTTTTGCTGTGCAGAAGCTCTTTAATTTAATTAGATCCCATTTGTCAATTTTGGCTTTTACTGCAATTGTTTTTGGCTTTTTAAAATGACTTTCCCAACTAAATTTTTAAAACTTTACTTATTTTAGTGGGATTTTTTTGGAAGCCAAATAAAACTCTTTTATTTATCAATTCCCCAGTCTCAGGAATTCCTTTATGGCAACATGAAACAGACTAATACAGAGCAGAATGTTAATATTATATGACTTCTTTGTGTGTGTGCAGAGCATGCAGGTTTGTTATGAACCTTTTGGCTTTTTTGTCATGAAGTCTTTGCCCATGCTTGTGTCCTGAATGGTATTGCCCAGATTTTCTTCTAGGGTTTTTATGGTTTTGGGTTTTACATTTAAGTCTTTAATCCATCTTCAGTTAATTTTTCTATAAGCTGTAAGGAAGGGGACCAATTTCAGTTTTCTGCATATAGCTAGCTAGTTTTCTCAGTACCATTTACTGAATAGGAGATCCTTTCCCTATTGCTTGTTTTTGCCAGGTTTATCGAAGATCAGATGGTTGTAAATGTGTGGTGTTATTTCTGGGGTCTCTATACTGATCCATTGGTCTATATGCCTGTCTTGGTACCAGTACCATGCTGTTTTGGTTACAGTAGCCTTGTAGTATAGTTTGAAGTCAGGTAGCGTGATACCTCCTGGTTTGTTCTTTTTGCTTAGGATTGTCTTGTCTATACACGATTTTCTTTGATTCCACATGAAATTTAAAATAGTTTTTTTCTAATTCTGTGAAGAATGTCAATGGTAGTTTGATAGGAATAGCATTGAATCTATAAATTACTTTGGGCAGTATGGCTATTTTCACAATATTGATTCTTCCCATCCATGAGGATGGGGTGTTTTTCCATTTGCTTGTGTCCTCTCTTATTTCCTTGAGCAGTGGTTTCTAGTTCTCCTTGACGAGGTCATTCACATCCCTTGTTAGCTGTATTCCTAGGTATTTTATTCTCTTTGTAGCAATTGTGAATGGGGGTTCATTCATGATTTTGTTCTCTGCTTGTCTATTGTTGGTGTATAGGAATGCTTGTGATTTTTGCACATTGATTTTATATCCTGGGACACTGCTGAAGTTGCTTATCAGTTTAAGGAGTTTTTGGGCTGAGATGATGGGGTTTTCTAAAGATAAAATCATGTCATCTGCAAAGAGATAATTTGGCTTCCTCTCTTCCTATTTGAATGCCCTTCTTTCTTTCTCTTGCCTGATTGTCCTGGCCAGAACTTCCAATACTATGTTGAATAGTACTGGTGAGAGACAGTATTCTTGTCTTGTGCCAGTTTTCAAAGGGAATGCTTCCAGCTTTTGCCCATTCAGTATGATGTCGGCTGTGGGTTTGTCATAAATAGCTCTTATTATTTTTAGATATGTTCCATATACCTATTTTATTGAAAGTTTTTAACATGAAGAGATGTTGAATTGTATCAAAGGCCTTTTCTGCATCTTTTGAGGTAATCATGTCTTTTGTCTTTGGTTCTGTTTGTGTGATGGATTACATTTATTGACTTGTGTATGTTGAACCAGCTTTGCATCTCAGGGATGAAGCCAACTTGATCATGGTAGATAAGTTTTTTGATGTGCTGCTGGATTCAGTTTTATTGAGGATTTTATTGAGGATTTCGCATTGATGTTCATCTGGGATACTGGCCTGAAGTTTTCTTTTTTTGTTGTGTCTCTTCCAGGTTTTGGTATCAGGATATTGTTGGCTTCATAAAATGAGTTAGGGAGGAGTCCCTCTTTTTCAACTGTTTGGAATCATTTCAGAAGGAATAGTACCAGCTCCCCTTTGTATTTCTGGTAGAATTCAGCTGTAAATCTGTCTGGTCCTGGGCCTTTTGTTGTTGTTGTTGGTAGGCTATTAATTACTACCTCAATTTCAGAACTTGTTATTGGTCTACTCAGGGATATGACTTCTTCCTGGTTTAGTCCTGGGAGGCTGTATGTGTCCAGGAATTTATCCATTTCTTCCAGATTTTCTAGTTTATGTGCATAGAGGTGTTTATAGTATCCTCTGATGATAGTTTGTATTTCTGTGGGGTCAGTGGTCATACCCTCTTTATCATTTTTTGTTGTGTCTATTTGATTATTAGTCTAGCAAGCAATCTATCTATTTTGTTAATTTTTTCAAAAAAACAAAAACAAAAACAAAAAAAAACAACTAATTAACAAGGATATTCAGGACTTGAACTCAGCTCTGGATCAAGTGGACCTAGTAGATGTCTGCAGAACTCTCTACCCCAAATCAACAGATTATACATTCTTTTCAGTGCCACATGGCAATTATTCTAAAATCGACCATATAGTTGGAAGTAAAACACTCCTCAGCAAATGCAAAAGAAATGAAATCATAACAGTCTCTCTAAGATCACAGTGCAATCAAATTAGAACTCAGGATTAAGAAACTCACTCAAAACCATACAATTGCATGGAAATTGAACAACCTGCTCCTGAATGACTCCTGGGTAAATAATGAAATTAAGGTAGAAATCACGAAGTTCTTTGAAACCAAGGAGAAAAAAGAGACAATGTACCAGAATTTCTAGGACACAGCTAAAGCACTGTTAAGAGGGAAGTTTACAGCACTAAATGCCCACATCGAAAAGCTAGAAAGATCTCAAATCGACATCCTAACGTCACACTTAAAAGAGCTAGAGAGGCAAGAGCAAACTAATCCAAAAGCTAGCAGACAACAAGAAATAACAGATCAGGGTTGTAGTTTGTTTGTTTGTTTGTTTGTTTTTTTATTTTTATTTTTTATTTTTTTTTTTTTTTTGAGACGGAGTCTCGCTCTGTCGCCCAGGCTGGAGTGCAGTGGCGCGATCTCGGCTCACTGCAAGCTCCGCCTCCCGGGTTCACGCCATTCTCCCGCCTCAGCCTCCGAGTAGCTGGGACTACAGGCGCCCGCCACCACGCCCGGCTAGTTTTTTGTATTTTTAGTAGAGACGGGGTTTCACCATGTTAGCCAGGATGGTCTCGATCTCCTGACCTCGTGATCCACCCGCCTCGGCCTCCCAAAGTGCTGGGATTACAGGCTTGAGCCACCGCGCCCGGCCCTGTTTGTTTTTTTAAGAGATGGAGGTCACACTAGGTTGGACTTGAACTCCTGGTCTCAAGTGGTCTTCCCACTTCAGCCTCCTGAGTAACTGGACTACAGGCATGCACTATCATGCCCAGCTAACTTTTTTAGTTTTCATTTTAATGTTTTTTTGTTTGTTTGTTTGTTTGTTGTTGTTTTGTTTTTTTTTTTGGCAGAGATGAGATCTCACCATGTTGCCCAGCCCAGTCTCAAACTCCTGGCCTCAAGTGATCCTCCCACCTCATCCTTCCTGTAGCTGGAACTACATGCCTGCACTGCCATGCCCAGCTATTGCCCAGTTACATTTACATTTCTAAAACATCACCATTTAAGATTTAATGACTGAATTTGGGACTAGATCACCCTGGAAAGTGGATACTTGTTAAACTATCTGAACTTTTCTTTTTTTCACCTACTGTAAACCATCTCAACATAAATGTATGCTGATACTTGTTCTTTTCTTATCTCTTAAAATTTTTTGCAGAGACAGGGTCTCGCTATGTTGCTCAGGCTGGTCTCAAACTCCTGAGCTCAAGCGTTCTTCCCACCTGGGCCTCCCAAAGTGCTGAGATTACAGGCATGAGCCACCACACCTGACTTGTTCTTACTATTAACCTTTTGATTCATTTTAAAAATCGTTCCCCTATATTGTTATCCATTTTTTATCCTACTGCTATTCTTCCTATTATTGGCAAAATAACACTTTGAACACTGAAATAGATGTGCTACTGTGACTGCTAGAATTCAACTTCTGCACACTGTCCACTCCAGTCCCTCCTGCTTTGTTTATTCCTGAAACTTTCTATCTCAATGCACACTGATGCAGCCTTAGGCTGTCACAAACTCAACTAACTTAACTATCAGTTCCATTAAGATGGTGTGAAAGCATAAGGGAAAAGCCTGATTCAATAAGCATTGAGGTGAAAATAGGAACTTCCATCTGCCTCATGCATGCACTGTAGTAGTCATCCCAGCCAGCACTCTCATCCTCATACCCTTCATGCCTAGTGTGAAAGGGAGACTGATCCATGAGGAGCAAACAGAGCTCTTAGCAAGTACATGCTAGCAAGTACAATGCACTTTCAGCTCTTTACACTTTTGATTTGATTTGTGTATGCCCAGCAACCTGCATGTACCAACTATGTGTGAGGGTCTAGGCATTGAGTTAAAACTCCCCTAAATCTGAGAATGGAGGAAAATCCAAAAATAAAATAAAATTAGCTAGTCCTCTACCTACGGTATATGTACAACATTAGGTAAATAGAAAAAATGAACTAATTGGGATTATGGTGTCAAGTCAAAGGAAATTATTCTTCCTCCCTTACTGCAAGTAACAGGATAAAATAATGCATTCTTCATACTCATGATGTAGGTGTGGATATAGAAGCAAACTGAAACTTCTAAAGCATGCATAGGTACAATTTTTGGAGGGCAATTCCACACATGGGGACTGGAGGCTCACAGAAGTTAAGCACTTTGTTCAAAGTCTGATAGCCAGAAAACAGAAGTCTTGTGAATCAGCTCAAAGTCTGTCAGACATCGGTCTCATCTCACTACACCATTATCTAATTATTAAGAGTGTTTCTGTTGTTCCTATTTTTGCCTTCTACAAAATAAAGCTACTTACCCTGAAATCAGACACTCAGAGAAACTGATTTAAATACTAATGTACCTCAATGTAAAAGAGCCATATATGAAAAACCTGCAGTAATCATCATACTCAATGGTGAAAGGCTGCAAGCTTTCCCTCTAAGATCAGGAACAAGGCAAGGATGCCCACTTTTCCACTTGTATTCGACATAGTACTGGAAGTCCTAGCCAGAGCAGATAGGTAAGAAAAAGAACTCAAAGGTATCCAAATTGGAAAGGAAGAAGTAGAATTATCTCTGTTCACTTATGACATGTTCTTATATGTAAAAAACCCTAATTATTGCATCAAAAAATGTTAGAACTAAGAAATGAATTCAACTAAGTAGCAGCATACAAAGTCACAAAAAACACTTGCATTTTTATATACTAAAAATTAACAATCTGTAAAAGAAATAAGAAAACAACTGCATTATGATAGCATCAAAAAGAATAAAATACTTAGGAATTAATACAACCAAGGAGGTAAAAGACATACAATAGAAACTATAAAACATTTCTGAAACAAACTAAGAAGAAATAAATAAGTGGAAAGATTTCCCATGTTCATGGATTGAAAAACCTATTAAGATGTCAATACTACCCAAAGCAATCTAAGGATTTAATGCAATCCCTATGACACAATCCCAAATCCCAATGACTTTTTTTTTTTTTTTTTTTTTTTGTAAATAGAAAATCTCACCCCAGTGGGATCACCTGAGGTCAGAAGCTTGAGACCAGCCTGGCCAACATGGTGAAACCCCGTCTCTAATAATACAAAAATTAGCCAGGCGTGGTGGTGGGCACCTGTAATCCCAGCTACTTGGTAGGCTGAGGTAGAAGAATCGCTTGAACCTGGAAGACTGAGGTTGCAGTGAGCCGAGATCACGTCATTGCACTCCAGCCTGGGTGACAAGAGCAAAACTCTGAAAGAAAAAGAAAAAAAAAAAAAAAAAAGAAAAAAAAAAAAAAAGGAAGGAAGGAAGGAAGGAAAGAAGGAAGGAAAACTCAAGAAAAGAAGAAAGAAAAATCTGCCCCAAAATTCATGTGGAATCTCAAGGAACCCCAATTAGCTGAAACAATTCTAAAAAGTAACAAAGCTGGAGGACTTACACTTGCTGATTTCAAAACTGTCTATGAAGTTACAGTAAATTGAAACAGTGTGGTGCTGGAATAGACATACACACCAATGGAATACAACAGAATCCAGAAATCAACCCTTGCATATACGGTCAAATGATTTCCAATAAGGATGCCAAGACTATTCAGTGGGGAAAATAAAAATTTTTAAAACAAATGGTGCTGGGAAATTTTGATATTCACATGCAAAAGAAAGAAATTGGACCATTATCTAACACTATATACAAAAATTAACTTAAAATGAATCAAAGACCTAAATGTAACAGCCATAACTACAAAACTCTTAGAAGAAAACATGAGGCAAAAGCTTCACAACATTTGCTTGGCAGTAATTTCTTGTATATAATAACTCCAAGGGACAGCCACGAAAAAATAGACAAATTGGATTCCATCAAAATTTAAAAATTTTGTGCATCAAAATGCACTGTCAAATGAGCAAAAAGACAACCCACAGAATGAAATATTTGCAAATATTACGAATACGTTATAAATATTTTATCACAATCATTGGAAAAAATAGATTAAAAATTAAACACTAATAATTTTAAAATAGCTATTTTTGAAAGTACTGTTAGTATTTTCAAATTACTAAACCCTAATGGCTCGAACACCCTAAGATTTAATAAAACTATCAATCCTTTATGCTTACATTCATTAATAACATGCCATAAGGTTTTGATGCAAGAGTAAAGAACATCATTTCAAAATAAACATAGTCAAACATTGTACCTATGTTTGGAGAAATGGAGAAAGTGCAATATTGCATGAATTGGAAAATTATAACATGATTCTTAATTCTGAGTTAATAGAAATAAAAATAACGTCATGTGGTTATTTTGTTTTTGAAAAGCCTGTTTCATTTGGGCATGAAACTCACCTTTAGTAGCCCCGATTTGTCTTTTAAAATATTAATTACATCAATTCCTATGTATTTACAGGTTTTTCTTTTGTTTTTATAAACCTTCTACTTCTTTAAAATAGGACTCAGGCTGGGTGTGGTGGCTCACCCCTGTAATCCCAGCACTTTGGAAGGCTGAAGTGGGAGGATCACTAGAGCTAAGGAGTTCGAGACCAGCCTGGGCAACATAGTGAGAACTCAGCTCTACTAAAAAAATAAATAAAAATTAGCCGGGTGTGGTGGTGCGTGTCTGTTGTCCCAGACACTTGGGAGGCTGAAGTGGGAGGATCCCTTGATCCTGGGAGTTTGAGGCTGCAGTGAGCTATGATCACACTGATGCATTCCAACCTGGATGACAGAGTGAAACCCCTGTCTCCATAAAATTTAAAAACTCAAAAAATAATGTAGGGCTCAGAATCACATAATAACCAAAGTCATACGTTATTATGTGATACCGCACATAAATATATGTGAAAAATTAGAAAGTAAAATAAAGTATCAGTGAAATAAAATACTGGTTCACAATCATGAACATGAGGCGTAGATGCTTACTTGAGGTTAACTGGATTCTTGTAATTATTAGCTCTCAACCCATTCAGTAGGCTCTCAGTGATACACAGCACAGTCAGACTTCTTATTTTGACTACTGACATTTCTATTTTTTCCTTCTACTTCCACAATAACCTATTAAGTCTTCTCCCTCTAGGCTTGTGTTTTGTTTCTCTTCTCTTTTCATTCCTCATTTGTTTTTGCTTTGCATTCACAGAGTTACAAGTGTTTTGCTCCTCACTCGAGGCCACTGGGGAGAAAAGATCATTTACATTCATCTCTACATTGCACATTCTATATACTCTTACCAATGGAACTATATAACAGAAATATTGAATTTTAACAATATTAGGGGCTTTTATGATCACTGAAGATAACAGAGGTTAACAGACTTGGACAACATTATTATGTCTGCGTGGAGACTGAGTTGACACTAAACCAGGTCTCTTAATTCCTTGGATATGGCCAAAGATCTATGGTTAAGAACTGTCCTATATATTAGAAATATTTTTTCTCTTCCTACAGATTCATGTTCGTAGGATTCCTCTAGGATTTCAATTTCTCTCAATAAGCTCCAAAGACCTAAGTTATCTTCTCTTCCAAACTTTTTTGTTCCATTTGCTTTCCAGCTCAGGAAAGATCTGGGCCACAGCTGGAGGCAGCTGGGCTTGGAAGCATCCACAGGGGGTGCCACAGCTATAGATCCCTGGATCGTGAGCGTCAGTCCTGACAACTACACAGTCTGTGATTTGTCTGTGTATTTGTATAATGAAGATGAAATTCGGTTTGTATCTAATTATTGTTTTGATAATTTGGTGGTTTTAAATCAGTTGCCATTTTTTTTAATTCCTTTTCCTTTGATTTTATTCTTCCTCTTAATGTAGCAATTAAATACCACTTATTGAAGCTCATACATGGAAAAAAAAAAACTAGCAAGGCTCATTGAGAAAAAAAAAAAAAAAAGTTGTAGGAAATAGTACAGTGGCTCTATCGACTCCCTCTCTCAGGCGATGCCCAGAGATTAAGGAAGCACGGTGTAGGGCAGAAAAGGAGCATTTAGGAATCTAAGTAGCTGAGCGTCAGGATTCTAGGGCCCCAGAAAAAAGGTGGACAGCAGAAGCAGGAGGCAGACACTTTATTCTCAAGACGCAGGACATTAAAGATGAAAGGGATAGAGAGAGTGGGAGAAGCTATGGAGGCAGCAGCCTAGACGTCTGCTGCCCTGGACCTGAATGGAGCACCACTAAAGGCTGTCAGGATCAGAAGATCCGACAACATTCATCAAATATCACAAAAAGAAAGGAGGAATTTTCTGCCTGTTAGACTATGTGGGAAAATGCCAGAGACGCTCCTGGGCACAGCCTGTAAAACTCAGAGTTCTAGTAAAGCTTCAGTCTAAAGACACTCCTTATGTGGGTCACATGGTGCCAGGAGGGGCACTGAACAGTCATCCTGATTTATTTGAGGACAGAGATGAGTCATTGACGAGATCCTTCAGTCGTTAAAGTTCTGGGAAATGTCCCCTTCCTTTCCTCTTTTTTGACATGATTATCTCTGATGCACCCATGCATTGCCTTCCCTGTGTTATTCATACATTTGTTTAATAATGTATGAATGTTTAACAAATATTGTCTCTTAAATGCCAGGCATTGTACCATATTCTGAGACAAAAGAACTGGCTGCTACCCAGGTGCTCACAGCTCAGCCTGGCAGATACCCAGAAAGGTCAGTCATTAAATAGCATACAGGGGGAATCAGGGAAGGGTTAACTCCAGTGGGAACAGGGAGGAGGGGACATTGGGCATGTAGTTAAGGTAGAATCCATAAGTGAAGGCATTTTTGAGCTGGGTCTTGCAAGAAAGTAGGAATTTCTCAGGAGGACTAGGAGGGTTAGAATAATCAAGATCTTAAGGCAAAGTTGAAAGTGAGAATCAAAGTTTTAAGATCTGTGATTTTCTTCAAGTTGTAAAAATAAGTGTTTAAAAATCATAGAAGATGTGTTGGTTCTTCAAAAGTTCTTAGTTACTTTTCATTGATAAACTGTTAAGATTAGTTTGGGTTTTAGACATATGTTATTTTTAATTATTAAAACAGATTAATTTCCTTTTATCAAATAGATCCCCATTTTGTTCTCCAGCATTCATCTAGAAACTAGACGTCTCGATAACTCTTGCTTCAATCAGTGAGATTCCTATTCCCAAATGTTTTGAAAACGTATTATAGAAAGTTGAGTCAACCCAATTGCACACAGTCTGTAAAGCTCCAAATTCATTTCCTAGCTTGCATCCTAAATCTTATAAAACTATTACAGTTACAGCTTCAACTAAGAAACAGGTAGGTAGCTATTTGATTTTTGACTATATTCACAAGTAAATGTACAGATGAAGCAATCAAACAGATACAGCTTCGTGTAGTGCAAAGCTCTCAGATTATTTCCATTAACAGCTAGAAGCTTAATGGTCATGCTTCTTGAGATATAAATGGTCTCCTAATCCTTGTACTGAGGATGTCATCTTTTCTTTTTATAAAGCTTTAAGCGATGATGGTGAATATTCTGCTTATAACCAGTGCCACTGGTCTTAGCCAGTTTTCCCTCTATTTGTGTTTACCAGCTCCATTTTTGGCACCACTATTTGTCAAATCTCAAATCTTTTTGCAACTAGGTGCAGAATGTTTACTGTACAATGATTTGAGCTCCGATAAAAAATAAGAAGCATGAAACTGAAGAACCAGTGAGCAGAGCATCTATCACTAATTCAAAAAACCTGTAATCTCAAGTCCACCAACTGCTATTTGTGTGAATTTGGGGTAGGTATTTAGCTTCTTTGTGCCTCAGCTCCTTCTGGGTAAACTGGGGGTGATAATTCTTCACAAGGTTCTTGCAGAGCTTAAATGTGATAAATCGTATTATGTGTAGCTTAGCACAGGGCTGCCCTGTGGAAGGTGCTAGGTAATACCTATTCACTGTGGTTCCTGATGGAATTTTTTTAAACCAGCAATCTAAAGACACTGAATAAAACATAATGCGTAGGATTTAGTGATAATATCATTCATTTATGCTTACATTCATTAGTAACATGTCATAACTAATGCTTTTGATACAAGAGTAAAAAGCATCATTTCAAAATAAACATAGTCAAAAATGATACCTGAGGGAAATGGAGAAAGTGCAATATTGCATGAATTGGAAAATTATAACACAGTTATTAATTCTGAGTTAATGAAAATAAAAACGAATGTCATATGTGGTTATTTTAATTGGAGGCCATATCAAGGCGTTTAAAAATAGTCAAATTTTCTGAAACAATACTTCAGCATCCAATTAACGTTTGGATCAAAGTACGTTTCCCCACACACACAATTTGAAGAAATAAAATCAACCTACTCTTGGAGCTCATAAATAATTTGTTTGATGACTTCTACTCTTAAAAAGAGACTTGCTTAAACCCATATCTAAGGAGTCAATAAAATGTAAATGTCTTAGGAACCAAAACAAAGAGAGACAAAGTTAATAGTGTTTTAATTCATTAAATCGCTCCTCCCACATAATACAATACTCCCAACTCGTTAATTAGCGAAATTCCAAGATTCTAGGAATTGGTGAAAATGTTCACAGTGAAATGCAACGTGTTTCTTTATGAAAATTACTTGAGTTATCATGCACCACAGAATAATAGAAAGTGACATTCAATTGGCTCTACCAAGAGTACACAAATACCCAGAAACGACTCCATCTTCCCTCTAACCTGAGGGTGAACTGCTCATGGTGTGAGGTACAGAATCTGCCCTCAAAAGCAAAACAAATCATCATACTGCACACCCACCTGCTTTTTGCCTATAAAAATAATTTTCCAGAGAGTTGACTTTTAAAGACAGTAGACATAATAAAAGATGTCTGCTAATTTTCTCTCATCTTGTTTTCAAAACCTCAGCCTGAACAGCTTCTCTCCCAGCTTACACTGCTTGTAATTAGTCACAAATATCTCCAAGACAGATAATCTCACAAGAAGCCCCTGGAGATGGCTTAAAATATAGTAAAGAAAACCAGGAAGAAAAAACCTTTTATTCACAGTTTTCTTCAACCAGATTTGCTAAATGAAGGAAATTATTTTAATTTTCAAGACCACTAGCCACAGTCACAAATAAGTTTGGTCAATCACAGTAAAATGAGAAGAAATTTCTTTAATACTGAAAGTAAATTCAAGGGGACTAGGGAAGAGTTGGAGAAATGGCATCTTAAAAAAAAAGACATTTTAGCTCCTGTAACGACCTCATGACACATAATGTAGGGAAGTGAAAACTAGAAGACTCATTTTCTGCATACTTTTAAAAATGCTTCAGCACATATGCTCCTCACTGATTTAAATTATTAAAATATGTGATTGAATAAACTTTCTAGACAACACATTTGTCCTGGCGCATGGGACACCTCACATGGTACTACAGAAAATTCTCACCAGGCACGGTGGCTCACGCCTGTGATCCCAGCACTTTGGAAGGCCGAGGCAGGCAGATAACTTGAGCTCAGGAGTTCAAAACCAACCTGGGCAACATGGAGAAACCCCATCTCTACTAAAAATAATAATAAAAAAAAATAGCCCGACGAGGTGGCGTGCACTTGTAATCCCAGCTACTCAGGAGGCTGAAGCACAAGAATTGCTTGAATCTGGGAGGTGAAGGAGGGTTGAATCTTGCAGTGAGCCAACCAGGATCATGCCACTGCCTTCCATCCTGGGTTAGAGAGCAAGGTTCTATCTCAAAAAAAAAAAAAAAAAAAAAAGGGGAAGGGAAGGAGGGAAGGGAAGGGAAGGGAATTCTCTCATGGTCAGCACATCATGAGTAGAAAATTCAAAGTGCATGCCTGGTGATGAACCACTAAAATTTATATTTTTCCCAGCTGGAAAGTACTTGACCATATTAATGATCGTGTAAAACAGGACCAACACTTCATTCTGCCAAGATATTGCTATTAGAAGCCTCCTGCATTTGTGCCACCATTACACAGTCACAGCCCCTCATTCAAGCTCTTCAATTAGTCATTCATTAATCGAACAAGTGTATATCGAGCCAGGGTCCTGGGTCCTGGGGAGTTAACAGAGAATATGATTTGAGTGCCTTCCATTGAAGGCATTCATTCCGTCTAGTGATGGAGACAGAGGCATAAAGGGGCAAATACAACATGCAATAATAATACAGTGAAAGAAAGGACTGTGGATGTGAGAACACAAAGGAGAGCCACCAAGCCCAACCTAAAGGACATCACAAAAGCCAAACTGTGAGGAGAAGGTTAAAGGGACATAAGAAAAAGGCTGTTTCTAGGCAGTTGAAACAGATGCATCAGAAAGAATGGCAGATTCTTGAACTCTTAGAACTGCAGGACTATTAGTTAGGATTTAGTAGAGAGAAGGTCAGCAAGAGTTGAAGCAGAAGACGTAAGCTTGGGTTACATTTTGAAGGGTTGCATATTCCATAACATTTAGACTTTTATTAAGGGCAATGCAGAGAAATGGAAGAGTATTAAGCAGGAGAATGACATGATCAGATTTTCATTTTAGAAAGCTGACAGTTTGGATATTAAATTGGATGGAATTAAGAATAGATATCTTGAAAACAGTTTAAGAAAGGATTGCAATGGCCTAGGCAGTAGATCATGATGGCCAGAAGCTGTGGGAATGGAGTTGGAGAGAACAAAACAGAATCAAGATATGTGAGGAAGGTCAAGAAAAGAAAGGAACGGAAAGGAGAAGAGAAGAAGAGAAAGGAAAAGGAAAGAAAGAAAACACAGGAGACAAAGCAAATTTGTGGAGACAGTTGGTATGTTGTGTTTAGTTTATAACAGGTTGAGTTTGAAGTCAATTATTAGTCCCTTATGTACAATCAGCACATAGCAGTGAGATAACTGTCCAGACCTCATAAGCGAGGCTGAGGTGTCTCTAAATTTGGAAAACATCTGTATGCAAATTATTACTTAAACCAAAGGAGCAACAGAAAGCACAGGTAGAAAGTGTAGAATTCAAAGAAAAAAGAGCAAAATGCTGGGCGAGGGGTCTCACGCCTATAATCCCAGCACTTTGGGAGGCCAAGGTGGGCAAATCTCAAGGTCAAGATATCAAGACCATCCTGGCCAACATGGTGAAATGCCATCTCTACTAAAAATACAAAAATTAGCTGGGCATGGTGGCACATGCCTGTGGTCCCAGCTACTTGGGAGGCTGAGGCAGGAGAATCACTTGAACCGAGGAGGCAGAGGTTGCAGTGAGCAAAGATGATGCCACTACACTCCAGCCTGGTAATAGAAACTCCGTCTCAAAAAAAAGAAAGCAAAAGACTAAACATTAAGGGACACCAACATTTAGAAATGAGTAAAGGTGGCAGAGAACAAAGGGATTTGGAGAAAGAGACATAGGGGAATCTAAGAGAGTAAGTGTGAAGGAAGCCAAGGACAAACATTTCAAGAAGGCAGCAGTGGTTAAAATTGGTACATGCTGCCAAGTTGTCAATTGAAATAAAGGTAGAAAACCACAGTGGATTTAACAAAAATGAGGTGGATGGCAAATGAGTTGGGGATCTTGGTAGCATAAATGCTTGATTGGATTGAATCAGGATGTGCCTACATGGTGAGGAATTGGAGTCAGTGGTGTAGAGAACATTTTTATGAACACTAATTTTCCACTTCTGGAAATACACACCAATCAAAACAAAAATGTTAGATGTGGTATAACAGCAGGTGATGACAAGCTCTAGGATGAAGCCAGGGGTGGATGGTGGCAGAGAAGTGATGGTGAAGTTCACTAGTATTGAGGAACTCAAGAGACCAAAAAGTGGATCATTTTTTCAGACACTGACACTACCCTAGACTTGGGGCAAAGGAGAGACAGGAGCCAGAGAGCAAAGTCTTTACTACATGAAGAACAGAAGTAGGAAGGCAGTGCTGACAGTGATGGGGTAGTGGGTTTTATAACCAGGCAACATGAACCTCACAGGAACATGGATAAGAGGAAGAAGAAACGTTATCTGTAAAAGGCACAGGGAAAATAGAGGGGTCTCAACCCCAACTCCTAACTCTGAGAACACAGGTTGTAGGCAAATAAGCAAATCCTCCCTCCCATCCTCCCTCCCCTCCCCTTCCTCCTTCCCATCCCCTCTCCACTTCCCTCTCTCCCTCCCTCCCTCCCTCCCTCCTTCCCTCCCTTCCTTCCTTCCTTCCTTTCCTTCCAGAAGCATTCCTTGGGTGTCTGCTAGTGCTGGGACTGTGCTAGATGCTAAGAAGATTCTTGGTAAACAGATCGCACAGGGTTCCTGCTCTCATAGAATCTACAATTGGAAGGCTGATAGAAAAGTAAAATTCTTGAGCTGGAGGAAGGTATCAGTTAAGACTCAGGGATAAAGAGCTTCTATTGAAGAGGAGGATGAAGGAAAGGACTTTTGTTCCCTAGGAAACAAGCACTCCACAAGGTGTGGTGCATAGGTTTTGAAGAGAGGAAGTGAGGGAGGCTGGGCCAAAGGGAGGACACACAGAGCAGGTTGGGCTGCAGACAACAGACAACCTATCTTGGAGGGGCTTCCATTTTGAGAAGCACCTGAGAATGTCAGAGGTGTGCAGCCTGGAGGAACTGGCCAACTGGCCTTGGGGTTTCCAATGGAATTGATTCCACACCTGCAGTTTCAGATTCACCGAGCTCCCCCAGGGAATCCAAGTGTAGGGCACAACAGTCACTCCGGGGGATAAGGGAGGAGAGAAACTGGCTCTCATTGCAAAACCAGCCCAGGTCTAGTTAGCTTATATTCTTGGGGAAATTTAAGTGTAGGGCAGCAGCAGGAGTCATGGAGATGCATTCATCACATATCAGTCACAGAAACAATCCCCGGAGCTCAGCAAGAAGCTGGGCCTTTTGAAAAGGGGCCAGTCAGTTCTAGATTGGGTTTCTGAAGGAACCCACTTCTGACCTTAGTTCTCTGTATCTTTCTAACCTTTGTATTTTCTTTAAATCTTCATTTTCATTGTTCCCCCCAGTATTTATGAATGCTCCCTCTGGGATCTATTCTCAATCCCTTGCTAATAAGGAATGTCCTTCCTTAATTGTCTCAACTATCTTGGTCCAGATAGTCATTCCCTTCTTGACATATCCTGGCCCTACTCAGAAGACTCATGTGTGGTCGTGTGGGAGGATATTTCCTTGAACTGTTCTGTTGCCTAGACTTACACCAAAGACACAGTCTTTGTCTCTCTCCTGAAACCCACATCTTCATAAAACCTCTGAGAGACCCCAGTGCCCCAGGATCCGAAGCCCAGGAAACAAAAGATGCATCTCCATCTTCATCCAAAGTCTGGAATAAATAAATGCCAATACTTCCCAGGACATCTTCATTACCTTCATTTATTTTTTATTCCTCAAGACTCCTCTGGCTACTGTCATCGCCCCAGCAGCCTTCTTGTTTCTAGCTAGTTTCCTCTCCAGAGATTCAAAGAGGTATTTTTCCTTGCCAAATCAGATTACGTTCCTCTGAGATGAGTGCCATGCATACTAGAAAGTGCTTTTTCAAATGAGATAGTCCCCTGGGCCCTGCGTAGTCTTAGCTTCCGTCCTGGTGGTTTCAAGCATTTCTGCCAGTTTTTCTAGTTTCTTCTTTACCTCCTATAGTCTTTTACTTCCTTCACTATAATCAAACAGATATTCCCTTGGCACACTTTGCTTAATCCTTCCATTGCCATCTGTATCTCTCCTTCCCTACAGCAGCTGGCAGAGAATTATTCCCATTAGCCCCTTACCTTGGCCCCTGTCTTCTGTTAAGTTTTCAGCTACTCAAATTGTAGCTGAAACAAATCATTTTGTCCCACCAGATAGGAAAGGTGCATACACACCTCTGACCCAAACTTCTATCTAGAATGTCTCTAAGTCCATTCACGTTGCTATAAAAGAATATCTGCCAGGCACGGTGGCTCACGCCTATAATCCCAGCACTTTGGGAGGGCAAGGTGGGCGGATCACGAGGTCAGGAGATCGAGACCATCCTGGCTAACACAGTGAAACCCTGTCTCTACTAAAAATACAAAAAAATTAGCCAGGCGTGGTGGCAGGCGCCTGTAGTCCCAGCTACTCGAGAGGCTGAGGCAGAAGAATGGCGTGAACCCAGGAGGCGGAGCTTGCAGTGAGCCAAGATCGCGCCACTGCACTCCAGCCTGGGTGATAGAGTGAGACTCCATCTCAAAAAAAAAGAAAAAAGAAAAGAAATATCCGAGGCTGGGTAATCTATAAAGAAAAGGGGTTAATTTGGCTCATGGCTCATGGTTCTTCAGGTTGTTTAAGAAGCAAGGCACCAGCATCTGCTTTTGAGGAAGGCTTCAGCTGCTTCCACTCATGGCTGAAAGATAAGGAGAGCCAGTGTGTGCAAAGATCACATGGTGGAAGAGGATGCAAGTGAGAGGGGATGGAGGTGCCAGATTCTTTTAAACAGGCAGTTCTCACTGGAACTAATAGAGCAAGACCTCACTCATTACTGCTTGGATGGCACCAAGCCATTCATGAGGAATCTGCCCCCATGACCCAAACATCTCCTCCTAGGCTCCACCTCCAACACTGGAGATCAGATTTCAACATGAGATTTGTAGGGGACAAACAAATGGCAGCAATAAGTTACTGGAGGGCAGGGAACATGGTGAAAGATATTCAGTGTAGTCCTTCAAAAAGTGTTTGTAAAGGGCATAAAATATCAGGAAAGTCCGAACCATGAAAAGAAGGCAAGTATGGGTTAGTCTTCTCTTTATTTGCTTGCAGACAAAATCAGATGCCTATTATTTTATCCATTGCCCACTGTTTTTGCACCCACTCCTGATGAACTTCTTGCCAGTCCTGTCTCCCATCCATCTATGAGGCTGTGATTTATCATTCACTCTACCGTGGGCTCCATGAGTACTTCCACACCTGTCCGTCATGTTTTCCAAGGCTACAAATTATCGGTGGGCCAAGTACAGTTACAAATAGCCTTCACAAGCTTTGCTGGTAAAGAAAATATATCATTTCTCTTTCCTTTTCAATGTACTATAATATATATACAGCTAAAACTCCTCAGACGGTTCATTAGCTTTCTCACTTGGGCGAGAGCTTCTCAGCAGGACGTTCAGAACCACCGTGTTTTGAAGTCTGTTGCCAATTTCTCCATGATAATCAGTAATATGAAAAAGTTATGACCAATTTCTAAAGATGCCCAATTTATGCCTAGGAAGTATAGGAACACATGCCAGACAAACTGAGCAACTCGATGTGTTCTTATTACATTAGTACATTCTGTCCAGAATGGAAATAACCTAGAGTGTCATATAATGTGCTTTCAAATAATTGAACTCAAGCATTTATCCTATCATTTGTTTATTCATAAAATATTTACTGAGCACCTACCACGTGCCAATTAATATTATAGGCACTAGGGATACATCAACATGGAAAATATAATTTTAAAATTCAAGTTTTGTTGGCAAGAAAAGGCAATAAAGAGATATTGAGTTCTAAAGGGGGATCCCCTCCTGCCTCAGTCTTTGGAGGCTGTGATGGTTAACTTTTTATATGTCAATATGACTGGCCCATGGTCCCCAGATATATCATCAAACATTATTCTGGAAGTTTCTGTGAAGGATTTTTTTTTGGGTGATCCTAATATTTAAATCAGTGGACTTTGAATACAGCAGATTGCTCTCCATAATGTAGCTGGGCCTCATCCAATCAGTTAAAGGCCTTAACAGACCCAAGTCTGACCTCCCTCAAGCAAGAATTCTGCCAGCAGACAGCTGGCCTTCAACCTGAACTACAACACTGGTTCTTCCCTTTATCTCCAACTCACAGGTCCAAAATCACAGGAATATGGACTTTCGAGCCTCCATAATCATGTGAGCCAATTATTTAAAATAAATTTCTCGACATACAAGTACATCCTATTGGTTTTGTTTCTCTGCAAAACCCTGACTAAGATGGGATAAATGCTTTTATTAACTGAGACTGATGGAAAATTTCCCAGTCCCAGCATACCCTTCCATAATCATTTCCATCATGCCTTTTCCAGGTACTTCCCAGGGCTGCCTCTGGAGAGAATGGTTATGCCTACCTCTCCCAAAACACCCTTTATGATACATTTGGGATGTGACCCCACCTGGCTTAACAGTGGTCAATGAAAGTGTGCCCTTTGGAAGCCCCGGCTTTTTCACCTTCCACTGACACCTCCTCAATTTCCTTTCCCCTAGTGTGTCCTCTGAGGAATTAGGCAGTTCAGCTGGCTCTAGAGGTAACCTACACATCTTTCTAGAAGCAAAAAATGACCTTTAGACCTGAAAAACACCGATTTGGATCCTCTTCTGGGATCATACAAATGTTAAAAGCAGCGGGAAAGTACCCAAGAGTAAATGGCATTCCGTTCTGTCCCAGGGACAACAGGCTACCTGGTAGCTCACATGCTTGCTGGCTGGGGGCTACAGACACCACTAAGGCCGTCCCCTATCTTTAAAGCCCATAATTCCAAGGTTGCCATCTTCCTGTTGGATTTGGCCCTGATCCAGGCACATCTAGCCATTCTACGTGGTCTCATCCTTATGGATGCTTCCCCTCTGCATGGGATGTGTTCTTCCACTTTTCTACTAGAAAACTCTCTCTCCTTCCAGCCCTGCCAAATGTTAGCATTTTTCTGAAGTCTTTCCTGACCCCTGTCAGGAAACATTAACTACTCCCTCTCCTGGGTTCTCAGAGACATGTCTTTCTTTTCTTTTTCTTTTTTTTCCTGTAAATTAAAACAACACGCAAAAACATGGTCCTATTAACCAAACATTCAAATGTCAGCCCAGTGAAAGTTGTTTTGGAAAACTAGTAAAACTATGAGAGAGTGCAAATTTTACTGGCTATATTTTATCCTGCCTTCTATAGCCAGTCTTTATAAATGCAATTTGCAAATAAAAGTTTGTAACACTGGGTAACTCAGGGTAATAACCCTCAAATTTAAGAACTCCAAAACATAAAATCTTGCACGGTATCAGTGAAGTGGTTGCTGGTCATTTCTCTCAACATAGCAGCGTGTGAGCTCCATGATTATAATTGTTTATTCTAACTACCCTCATTTCCTCTATTCTTTAGATCCTTCATCCCTTAGAGCAAATGTAACTGTACAATTCAAGCAGCCATCAATTCATTCCAGTGGAATGTATTAAAGAAATGTCCCCTCTTGCTGGAAATTTTTAGAAGTAGCACATATGAAATCCATGTAAATACCAGAGAATTTTTTCTCCTCAGGTTGATTGTAGTACATATCACATGCTTGGCTTAGAGGTGAATTGCAAAAGAAATAAGAAAACCAGACTAATCATGGAAATACGTGTTGGATGGAATTACCGATCGTACTGTGGTAAGAACTACCATAAACACTGATTTTTTTTTTTTTTTCCAAAGTTCATCTGTCACCTGGGGCCCATCAGGAGGCAAGTTTCAATTTTGTATTAAGTTCAACTTTCTGGTTTCCTATGCAGGCCACATTCAAACATACCATAAAGATGATGCCAAAATCATCTTGCAGAAATTCCCAGCAATCTGTATTTCTTTCCCCCTGCCCCACACTGCTTCAGTGGTGCTAGTTTTGGCTTTGATCCCAGGCAATCCAACCCATCACTTTCAACCCTTCTGCAGAGGCAGGAACAGGTTTGGGCAGCTTCTGCACATTCTGCTCTCCTCTAGCAGTTGGCACAGCAAAGGGACTGCCTCCTGTACATACGGTCAAGAATCAGATCTCCCCCTGGACCTCCACTCTCCCAAACCTTCTTGTTATATGATGACCACGGCCAACCCAATGGGAAGTTCTCAGTCCTCATTGTACCTGGCTGTTGATCAGTGTTTGATAGAGTCAACCCCTGATATAGTTTGGATATTTGTCCTCGCCCACATCTCATGCTGAATTGTAATTCGTAATGTTGGAGGTGGGGCTTGGTGGGAGGTGTTTGTATCATGAGGGCAGATTCTTCATGAATGACTTGGGCCATCCCCTTGGTGATAAGTGAGCTCTTGCTCTGAGTTCACACAGGATGTGATTGCTTAAAAAGTGTGTGGCACCTCCCCCTCCACTCTCTCTCTCACTTCTGCTTTCGCCACGTGATGTGCCTGCTTCTGCTTTGCCTTCTGCCGTGATTGGAAGCTCCCTGAGACTTCCCCAGAAGCTGAGCGGATACCAGCACCATGCTTTCTACACAGACTGAAGAACGGTGAGTCAATTAAACCTCTTTTCTTTATAAATTACCCAGTCCCACATAATTCTTTATAGCAATGCAAGAAGAGCCTAACACAACCCTCCTCTCCTGAAAACAATCATGCCTATGATTTCCAAGATGTCACACTCTTCTAGCATCCTGCTCAGTGGCAGGCCCCTCCAGACATCTACCCCTCACACTTCTCCCTATCAATAGATGGCACAAGGACTTACTGACTCAGGCAAAAATGTTGCATGCATTTTTTGATGTTTATCATGTACTCAAACCCCACAGTGACCCCACCAGCAATTTCCATCAGCTTGATCTCCAGCTCTACGATGACTTCCTGGCACTATCACTCAGTCCAAGTCCCATTGCCTCTTACTTGCGCCACCACTACATTAGCCGCTAATTGACCTGCCTGCCCCTGAGGTCAGTTCTCTAGAGGGTTAGTGATGGTTTTAAAGAATAAATCAACTTACATCACTCACCTGTTCATAAATCACCCAGAGACTCCTGATTTCCTGTGCCGGGACTCCGTATCCCCAGATGGCTTCATTCCATCACTTGTTTCATTCTTGTACCATTTCAAGGTCACCTCTTAGAGTTGCTCTTCCTATCCACAACAGAGCTCTAATCCCTGTGCCTACATCCCTGGCCCCCTATTCTGCTTTATCACCTAGATTATATATGGATTTGTTTGATGTTTGGTTCTTCCACTAAATTTAAGCAAAGGGAGGCATGAACTTTCACCAACTCGTATACCACTGACCCCCATCCTGGGAGTGGCTGGCAGCTCAGGCCACCTAGAGCAGGCTCTGCATGTACAGCCCATGTGCTTACAATCCAATGTCTCCTGAAGCAACCTACTGATGTTATCTCTGAGATGCTGAAAAGGGGGTTAGTGAAATAAGCACCTGAATGTGCTTTCTTTGTTCAATGAACTACTTGTAGTCTCTGTATTTCCTTTGCCTTGGCCTGAAGGACTGAACAGGCATGAAATTAGTCAGAATCATTCCAATTGCAAATAGCCAATTCCAAAAGGCACAAGCAAAAAGAAAAAAAGGAAAAGAGAGAAGAAAAGCAGGAAGAGAGGCAGGGAAGGAGGAAGAAGCCATCCTAGGTGACTTGAGGCATGGCTGGATTTAGGATCTTTAAAGAACGTTGTCAGAATGTATATTCTCTCTCACCCCTCACCTCACTTTTTCCTCTTTATGAAGACTGTGTTCTCTCTTCCTATAGATATGCTTCCTCCATATAGCAAGGGAATAACTTTTGCCAATCCAGAATTACATTAATTAGTTAATTCAGCAGAAACAGGCTTCTTTCTCCTAGCAACTTTAAATTCATCCCAGGAAGACACAGATTGTGGCTATGTGTACCACTGGACCAATTACTGGACAGCTAAACTACAGAAAGGGTAGGAAACCCATACCTAAAAGAGCAAGCTAACATTTGATGGATATCTGCTTTATTCCAAGCACAAAATAAGATTTTTTGGTGGTGGTGTTGTTTTTGAGATAGAGTCTTTCTCTGTCCCCCAGGCTGGAGTGCAGTGGCACGATCTTGGCTCATTGCAACCTCCGACTCCCTGGTTCAAGCAATTCTCCTGCTTCAGCCTCCCGAGTAGCTGGGATTACAGGCATGTGCCCATTTTTCTTTTTTTTTTTTAAATCTCAACCTACATACAATCTTTTGGTCTAGAAGAAAACTTTTGGATGGCAACAAGGATGAGATGGGGTCCTCTGAGACAGACCTGGGTGGAAATTTTACATTCAAAAATCAAAAAAAGGCCAGGTGTAATGGCTCATGCCTGTAATCCCAGCAATTTGGGGGGCCAAGATGGGAGGATTGTTTGAGCCCAGGAGTTCGAGACCACCCTGGGCAATACAGCAGGACCCCATCTTTGCAAAGATTTTAAAAAATTAACTGGATAGGGTGGTACACACTTGTAGTCCCAGCTACTTGTGAGGCTGAGGCTAGAGGATCACTTAAGCCTGGGAGGTTGAGGCTGCAATGAGCCATGACTGCATCACTGCACTCCAGCCTGGGCAACACAATGCCCTGTCTCAAAAACTAAAACAATCTAACATGTGCTCGCATGCACATAACCTACACCAACGGAGCCCTAAAACCAATCACATGAGACTACTGAGTAAAATAAGTAAGAATGAACAAATCAAAGTCAGAAGTGAATTATACAAATGAAAATGTCAACATATCTATTTCTCTATCAGCACTTCCTCCTTTGTTGTCATCTAGAATTATGATTTTAAATGCCATTTATCCACTGATGAATCTCATATCATTTCTCCAGCCTGACCTCTCCCCTGAGCTTCAGATTGGGTATCCAATTTCCTACATGTCAGCTCCACTTACGTGCTCAAGAGGCATCTCAAATTTAAGATGTATAAAATGGTACGCCCCCAACTTCACCAAATCTCATCTCCCCTCAGTCTTCTCCTGCTCAGAAGGTGGCAACTCAATTTTGGTTCCCAGGCAAATATCCTTGAACTTATCCATAACTCTTCTTTCTTTCACTTGGCATCTAATGTTTCAGCCAATCATGTTGGCTCTGCTTCAGAATATATCTAGAGCTGAACTCTCAGCACCTCTCCGCTGCTGCTCCCAACTGGTGTAACTGCCAGCCTGTCTCACTGGAATCACAAGATGAGATCCGCAGGATCGCTCAGGAACCTCCTACCGGGTCTCCCTGCCTCTACTCTGGCCTCTACAGTCAATTCCTAATCCAGCAGCCAGAGTAATCTTGTAACAACAAATGTAAGATTATGCCATGCCTCTGCTCCTACATCCTCCATGCATTCCCATCTCATGTACAAAAAAACAAAAGCCAGAAAGCCCTGCCGGACTTTTTCCCTGGACCTCATCCCTTGTCCCTCTCTGACATCACTTCTCACCCTCCCTCACTTGTTCTGCTCAAGCCACACTGACACCCTCGTTATTACACATACACAACTGACATGCACCCACCAGAGGTTTTTTGCAACACAGTTTCTTCCACCTGGAATGCTCTCTTTCCTATATCTTTATCTTCTTTTTTAAAAAACAAAATTGTGTAAATTTAAGGGTGCAAGTGCAATTTTGTTACATGCTCATATTGCATAGTGGTCAAATCTTGACTTTTAGTGTATTGATCACCCAAATAACATGCACTGTACCTATTAAGTCATTTCTCATCACCTGCCCCTTTCGAGTCTCCAATGTCTGTCATTCCACACTCTATGTCCATGTGTATGCCTTGTTTAGCTCCCACTTATAAGTGAGAACATGCAGCATTTGACTTTATATTTCCGAATTGTTTCACTTAAAATAATGACCCCCAGTTCCATCCATGTTGCTGCAAAAGACATGACTTAATTCCTTTTTATAGCTGATTAGTATTTCATTGTGCATATGTATCATATTTTCTTTGTCCAACATTCTTTACCTTCTTACTTTAAAAGCAACCCATGCACCTGATCCAACAATTCTTCTCTCCTTTCCCTACTTTGTTTTTTTCTAGGGCACATCCCTCTATCTGATGTACAAATGTTTTATTTATTTGTATGTGTATTCCCTATTCCCCTCAGTATAATATAACCTCCATGAAAGTAGGGACTTTTTTTTTGCCTGTTTTGTTCACTACTATATCCTCAGGGCCTGAAACAGTGCCTGGCACACAGTAGGTGCTTGATAAACATGTGCTGAATTAATTACTCAATTATCTATCCATCAATTCTTTCTGCCCAAGAAAAGCAAAGAATAATGGCTTAAAGGAATATCATCTGCCTCCTCACTCCTCACCATTTTCCCTCTTGGATTTAAAGAAATAGAAAAAAAAAATTTCTAAAGATATCTAATTTTTGAACCCAATATGAAAAAATAATGTGTTAAACAAGAACTGGTTGAAAAAGATGTAAGAAAATGAAATCTGTAGCAACAAATAAAATCAGCAGGCATGCAGAAAATCAATTCATAATTGTAGAGAATAAACTTGAGAAGCACTTTCAGAGTAAAGGCCAAATAGATGACATTGTGAAAAATATGCATAAGGCAACGACATATTTAAATGCCAAACCTTAGAAAGAAAACTGCCCAATGCAAGAACAAATGAATCAGTGAGAGGCAATAATCAGAGATATGAGAGAATAAAACACTCCAGACCTTAAAAAGCAAACTTGACGTTAGAAATTGATGATTTAACATCTTCCAGAGAAACTTAATGAGCAGAAATAAATATTAAAATATAGTCTCATAAAAATTTTAAACTTAAAGAATGTTTTCAATGAGTCCCAACATTAACCAAAGTTGGGGTGAAAATCAACTATACTTTTCTTTTCCATATCTCCTCTACGATAATAAACACTAAAAACAAGGCAGAGTATTATGTGTGGAGGGAGAAGTTTATGATTCAAGGATTTTATAAATATCTATGTGCTATTTATGTGTTAGAATTACTTATGTTTAATGATCATCCCTGCAAATGAATAATATTATTTAAAAAATCAGCTACAAGATGAAAAAGTCTTATCAATTTGCCACACAGTAAGTTTTCTACAAAAATTGGCTAACAATATCATCCAGACCACCAAGAGATTAATAAAACTGTGAATCCAAAAAATGGAGACATTTTAGTAGACAATAACTGTCAATGGGAACTGAAATCAGTTTGCTACTTAAAAGTACTTAAATAAATTCATTAATCATTATGAGAAAAATAATGTATTCTCACAAATTTAAATAATTTTATTTATTGCAATACAGTAACAGAAAGAAAAAAAGAAAGCAAAATTTCATCTTTTTTAATACATGTACTGTTTTTCATTCTGTTTTAGAATGAAAATAATTGTTTGTGTAAAGTTCCATATTAAACTGATAGAAAAGTGGTAATCTTTGGGGGCAATGAAGAGAGGGGCAATGGGAGAAAATTTAGAAAAGCAAAGGACTAAACTATTAAAACGTTAATGTGGCCGCGCGTGGTGGCTCACACCTGTAATCCCAGCACTTTGGGAGGCTGAGGAGGGTGGATCACTAGGTCAAGAGATGGAGACCATCCTGGCCAACATGATAAAACCCCGTCTCTACTAAAAATAAAAATACAAAAATTAGCTAGGTGTGGTGGCGCACACCTGTAGTCCCAGCTACTCAGGAGGCTGAGGCAGGAGAATTGCTTGAACCCGGGAGACAGAGGTTGCAGTGAGCCGAGATCGTACACTGTGCTCCAGCCTAGTGACAGAGCGAGACTCCATCTCAAAAAAGAAAGATGTGAATGTAAGTCTGGTAGAATTTAAAAACACACTATTTGCCTTCCATACATAAAGTCTGGTAATAAATATACCAAATGATACGCAAAACATGTGTAATAAAATTATAGGAGTCTTTTGAAGGACATTAAAGATTCAAATAAAGGGAAAGAAATGCCATGTTCATGGGTCAGAACACTCAATCTTGTAAAGATTTTAATTTTTTTCAAATTGATCTTTGAATTAAATAGAATTCACCCAAAATCTCAGAAGTGTTTTTTATGGAGCTTGGCAAGCTGATTCTGAAATATATATGGAAGAACAAAGGCCAAGAACAGCCCAGAAACTGCTGAAGAAAAATAAGCTAGGGGCAGTTGCACCACCAGCTCTTAAAACTTATTATAGGCTAGGCGCAGTGGACCATGCCTGTAATCTCAGCACTTTGGGAGGCTGAGGCAGAAGGATTGCTTGAGGCCAGGAGTTCAAGACCAGCCTGGGCAACACAGCTAGACCCCATCTCTACAATTTTTTTTTTTTAATTAGCCAGGCATGGTGGTGTGTGCCTGTGGTCCCGGCTACTTGGGAAGCTGAGGTGGGAGAATCATTTGTGCCCAGGAGTTTGAGGCTGCAGTGAGCTATGTTCACATCACTGCACCCCAGCCTGGGTGACAAACTGAGACCCTATCTCTAAAATCCTAAAATCCCTGAAAAACAACTTATCACAAAGGTGTAGTGATTAATTACCATAGTGTCAAATTCACTTAAGATAGACAACTGAAACAGAACACAGATGTACACACTGAGTCTCTCATACAGGGAAGTTGCTTAGGATAGACAACTGAAACAGAATACAGATGTACACACTGAGTCTCTCATGTGGGAAAACTTGATGTTTGGCAAAGGTGGCACTGGAGATCACATGAAAAGAGAGGGACTACTCAACAGGTGGTGCTGACACAGCTGGTTGTCCATATAGAAAAAATAAAATTAGGCCGGGCGCGGTGGCTCACGCCTGTAATCCCAGCACTCTGGGAGGCCGAGACGGGCGGATCACGAGGTCAGGAGATCGAGACCATCCTGGCTAACACGGTGAAACCCCGTCTCTATTAAGAAATACAAAAAAACTAGCCGGGCGAGGTGGCGGGCGCCTGTAGTCCCAGCTACTCGGGAGGCTGAGGCTGGAGAATGGCGTGAACCCGGGAGGCGGAGCTTGCAGTGAGCTGAGATCTGGCCACTGCACTCCAGCCTGGGCGACAGAGCGAGACTCCGTCTCAAAAAAAAAAAAGAAAAAATAAAATTAAATCTGTATGTCATACCACACTCACCATACTACACATACCACAACAAAGGATCAAAGATTTGAGCAAAAGGTCAAAACCTAAAAAACTTAAACATACAGGAGAATGTCATTATAGTCTCAGATAGGGGAGAATTTCTTAACACGTGCAAAGAAGCAAAGAAATAAATGATTAGTGCATTTGACCACCTTAAAATTAAGAATGCGTGTTCATAAAAATATATCATGATGAAACTCTCATACACTGCTAGCTGGCATGTGAAGTAGTGCAAACACTTAGGAAAAGGGTTGGGCAATTTCTTATTACAAAATGTAAATGTATGCCTATCATATACACAGCCATTCCACTCCTAGGTATTTAATCAAGAGAGAATGAAATATATGTTCATGAGAAAACTTCTGGAAGTGCTGGGTAAATTCACAATCTTGATTATATTGATGGTTGATTGTTTCATATGTCTATATGTCAAAATACAATTAATTATACATTTTAAATATGTGTCATTTATTGTATGTCAATTATAACTCAATAAAGGTGTTTAAGATATCACAAATAAAATAAAAAGATAAGCCAAAAACTGAAAGATATCTGTAACACATATAACCATCAAAGAAATAGTAATCATAATATATAAAGATCTCATTGAGCCCAATAAGAATAAAAGAAATAACCTAATTAAGAAATGAGCAAAAGACACAAACAGGCATTTCACAGATGAGGGACCAAAAAATGGCAAATAAACATACAAGAAGATGCCACACTCTTATTAATAATTAGAAAAATATATAATTTTAAAATTAAAATACTATACCATTTTACTTCCATAGATTTATAAAAATTTAAGTCTAACTATATAAAGTATAGGCAAGGATGCAGATCCAAAGAAATTCTTATACACTGTTTGAGAAAATTAAAATGGTATGCCACTCTGTAATCGCAGCTACTCGGGAGGCTGAGGCAGAGAATGGCTTGAACCCGGGAGATCGAGGTTGCAGTGAGCTGAGATCATGCCACTGCGCTCTAGCCTGGGAGACAGAGTGAGATTCTGTCTCAAAAAAAAATTAATACACCTTTATACTTTTAAATTGAAGCTCTGTATACTCTATAATTACCCTAGTAATTCTACTCCCAGGAACATGTTTTAGAGAAATCCTTGGATGTGTACATTTGTAGACATAGACACCTATAGCAATATTCATAACAGCATTATTTAAAATAATAATTTTTTAAAATTCAAATGCTTATCAACAATAAATAAATAAATTGTGATATGTTCTTTAGAGGGGAAAAATACATACTGGGGCTTATTGAAGGAAAGGGTGGCGGGTGGGAGGAGGGAGAGAATCAGGAAAATAACTACTAGGTACTAGACTTAATACATGGGTGATGAAATAATCTGTACAACAAACCCCCATGACACAAGTTCACCTATATAACAAGCCTGCACATATACCCCTGAACTTAAAATGAAGCTAAATAAATGTGACATGATCTCTCAACAGAAAATGTGTCATGATAAAAATGAATAAGCCGTGTCTAAATGCAACAACATGGATGACTCACAGAAACAAAGTTGCGGAAGTTGCCAGTTGCAGAGATCACATAGAGTAAGACTATTTTTTTAAAAATCCAAAAAATAATAAAATCAAACAAAGTATTGTTTAGAAATTAAGTGTATGATAAAAAGTTTAAAACTTGGCCAGGCGCAGCGGCTCATGCCTGTAATCCCAGCATTCTCAGAGGCCAAGGCAGGTGGATCACCTGAGGTCGGGGGTTTGAGACAAGCCTGGCCAACATGGTGAAATCCTGTCTCTACTAAAAGTACAAAAACTTAGCTGGGCATTGTGGCTTGCACCTGTAATACCAGCACTTAGGAGGCTGAGGCAGGAGAATTGTTTGAACCTGGGAGGCGGAAGTTGCAGCGAGCCAAGATCACGTCACTGCCACTGCACTCCAGCCAGGGCCACAGAGCAAGACTCTGTCTTATTAAAAAAAAAAAAAAAAAGTTTAAATCTGAACTCAAAGGCAATGATAACTTCTACAGTAAGAATAGTGCTTTTCAATGAAGAGAATACAAGGGGAGGGGAGGGAAGAAAACATAAGTGCAGAGATTGGTCCAGTTAAGAGTCTATTAAGTTAGGTGCTGATGTTCTCATTAAGTTGGGTTCCTACTAAGTTGGGAGGTTCCAGTGAAGGTGGCATTATTATAATAAAGAATTATTTTTATAATTTACATGTCTACATCAATGTTTTGTATTAAATGTTACATGACGAAAATACATGAAAGAAAAAATGTGTTTTTCCTTATCATGATATGGAACAATCAGGAATATATAGATATACTGAAAAATATTTAAAATGCAGTAAATTGCCAAGTAACAAAGAACAATTTATAAAAGACAAAATACAACTGGAAAATATACAAGGACAAAGATTCAGTCTTTCTAACAACCAAAAAATGATAATTGAAGCAGTAAGTTACTGCAAATTAACACATTTTTAATAATCTAGTGTCAGTTATTATACAGTTAAGTGCAAGCACTTAAAATCCTATAGGTGCCATATACTGGAATTCAAGTGGCCCTCTGTGTCTGGCTGGTTCTCTATCCACGGTTTCTGCATCTGCAGATTCAACCAACCACAGACGGAAAACACTCAGAAAAAAACAGCATAACAATACAAATAATACAAGTTTTAAAACCAACACAGTATAACAACTATTTACATAGCATTTACATTGTAGTAGGTATTATAAGTAATCCAAAGATGATTTAAAATAAACAGGAGGGGCCAGGCGCGGTGGCTCACGCCTGTAATCCCAGCACTTTGGGAGGCCAAGGCGGGCAGATCACGAGGTCAGGAGATCGAGACCATCCTGGCTAATAAAACCCAGTCTCTACTAAAAATACAAAAAATTAGCCGGGCGTGGTGGCGGGCGCCTGTAGTCCCAGCTACTCAGGAAGCTGAGGCACGAGAATTACTTGAACCTGGGAGGTGAATAGTGCAGTGAACTGAGATCATGCCACTACACTTCAGCCTGGGCAACAGAGTGAGACTCTGGTTCAAAAAAAACAACAAAAACATATATTATATGTTTATTTGGAATACAGAGAAGTAATATAAATGTTTAATATAAAATACATTAGGTAAATCATCATGTATCTCTCCAAAGTATGACATAAAGCATTAAAGCTGGTCATTTTAAAGATGATATAAGGAAAAAAAAGAGCAATGTTAAAGTTCTTGTTTCCAGTCTGGCATGTAAAAAACTTGCATCTCATATGTGAGATACAGCAAAAGTAATGCTTAGAGAAAAATTTATAGCACTGAATACATATATTAGGAAAAAAGAAAGATTAAAAACCAATTAGCTATTCACCTTAGGAAACTAGAAAAAGAGCAAATTAAATCAAATGAAAGTTGAGGAAAAAAATAAAACTTAGGAGAGAAATCAATGAAATTGGAAACAGGAGATAAATGGAGAAAATCAATGAAACCAAAAGCAGATTCTTTGTGAAGATCAATAAAATTGATAAGCCTGTAGGCAGACTAAGAAAAAAAGAGAGAGAACACAAATTACTAATAGCACACATCCTCCTGTATACTATAAATCATCACTAGATTACTTATACCTAATGCAATGTAAATGCTATGTAAATAGTTGTTATACTGCATTGATTTTTAAATTTCTATTTTTTATTTCTGTTTTCGTTGTTTTGGGTTTTTTTGAACATTTTTGATCAATGGTTGGTTGAATCCATGGATGTGGAACCTGTAGATATGAAGGGCCAAATATATACCTATTAAAGTTTAAGAAGATTGAATCAATAATTATTAATCTTCCAAAACCAAAAGCATCAGGCCTAAATGGGTCACTGGTGAATGCTGTCAAACATTTAAAGAAGAAATTATGGCCGGGCGCGGTGGCTCAAGCCTGTAATCCCAGCACTTTGGGAGGCCGAGACGGGCGGATCACAAGGTCAGGAGATCGAGACCATCCTGGCTAACACGGTGAAACCCCGTCTCTATTAAGAAATACAAAAAACTAGCCGGGCGAGGTGGCGGGCGCCTGTAGTCCCAGCTACTCGGGAGGCTGAGGCAGGAGAATGGCGTAAACCCGGAGACGGAGCTTGCAGTGAGCTGAGATCCGGCCACTGCACTCCAGCCTGGGTGACAGAGCGAGACTCCGTCTCAAAAAAAAAAAAGAAGAAATTATATGAGTTCTTCACAATATCTTTAAGAAAATACAAACAGAAGGAATACTTTCTAACTCATGCTATGAGACCAATATTATCCTAATACCAAAACCAGAAAAATATATTACAACAAAACTATAGACTAATACTGTGCATAAACCTATATGTAAAACTGCTCAACAAAATAAAATCCAACAATGTATAAAAAGAGTCATACACCATAACCAAGTGGGATTTATCCCAGGTGTGCAAAGCTGGGTCGGTATTTAAAAATCAATTAACAAAATCCATCACACCTACAAGCTAAAAAAGAAAAATCGCATCATAATATCAATAGATGCAGAAAAAGCAGGAAAAAAAATCTAACACTCACTCATGATTTAAAAAATAAAAATCTCAGAAAACTAGAAATAGAGGAGTACTCCCTTGACTTGATAAAGAATGTTTATTAAAAAAACAATCCCCTACAGCTAACCTTATACTTAATGGTGAGAAACTCAAAGCTTTCCTACCAAGATCAAAAACAAGGCAAGGATGAAAACTGAGTTCTCAAAAATGATGGGATGGGGGTTCATACACACCTGGTTGTACCCCCTCCCTCGCTAACCAGGCTTAGGCTTTCTTCCCTAAGGGCTTAACAGAAACCAGCCCTTTCAAGACTCCAGCACTGACATGGACCAAGCAACTGACACTGTGCCCCCTTTTGCACTTGATAAGAGACCACTGACCATGAAATGCTCCTGGTCAGTACACAGAGAATGAGCAGTACAGGTATTTGTGTCTTCTAGTCCATCTTCTGACATCAGAGGACTGAAAAGTCCACCCTCAGATTATGCTAACATCACCATTATTTTGTACAGGGGGGCCCAGGAATGGGCATGAAGCTCAACTGTGCATGTGCATATTTCTTTTATAAATATTCATGAACTTTCCTATGGCTTATTGAATATGTATATTTAGCCATCCCACTCAGCATAAATTTCTGTTCTACCTTCCCCTCCCTCAAAGTATCTATTTCTGGCTTCTGGCCAGAGGCTATGATTCCTGGCCTGTCAGGATGGCCATCCTGCAGACTGTAAACCCTTATGAAAAATAAAGCTCTCCTTCCCAAATTAAAGCATAAAATGAAGTGAAATAAAAGACATGTTCCCTCTTATCACCCCCTTTCAACATTGAACTGAAAGTGCTAGCTAATGCAATCAGACAAGAAAATGAATTAAAAGGTAAACAGATTGGAAAGAAAAACTAAAACTGCCTTTGTTCGCAGATGATATGTTAGTCAATGAAGAAAATCTGAAAGAACTGAACAAAAAGCCTCCTGAAACTAATAAGCAATTATAGCAAAGTTTCAGAATACAAGATTAATATACAAAAGTCCATTGCTTTCCTATATACCAACAATAAACAAATAGAATTTGAGATTAAAACACATTATCATTTATATTAGCATCTCCTCAAAAATAAAATACTTAGGTATAAATGTAACAAAATATATACAAGATCTATGTAAGAAAAACTACAAAATTATGATGAATAAAATGAAAGAAGACATTACAAAATGGAAAAATATTCCATGTTCATGACTAGGAAGACTCAATATTGTCAAGTCGTTGGTTCTTCCCAAGTAGATCTATAAATTAAATGCCATCAAAATAAAAATCCTAGCAAACTATTTTGTGGACATTAACAAACTGATTCTAAAGTTTATGTGGAAAGGCAAAATACTCAGAAAGAAAATAACATTGAAGAACTGACATTGCTCAACTTCAAGACTTACTGGAATGTTACAGTAATCAAGGCAGTATGGTACTGGCCAAACAGTAGACAAATAGATTAATATAACAGACTAGTATCACCTGATCTTTGACAAATAAGAAAAGGAAATAAAATAAAGAGTATTTTCAACAAATGGTGCTGAAACAACTGGATGCTGAAACTGGTGCTGAAACAATGGTGCTGAAACAACATCCACATGCAAGAAAAAAAAGAATCTAGACACAGACATAAAAAGCAAAACTTTAAAATTCACAGAAAATAACAGAAGAAAAATTCACAGAAAATAACAGAAGAAAATCTAGATGACTTTGGGATTTGGGTTTGGCAATTAGTTTTTAGATACAATGCCAAAGGAATGATCCATGAAAGAAAGAATAAACGATTTCATTAAAATTAAAACTTTCTCTTCTTTGAAAGACACTGTCAAGAAATTTAAAAGACAAGCCACATACTAAAAGAAAATATTTGCAAAAGACATATCTGATAAGGCAGCTTATTCAAAATATACAAAAACTCGTAAAACTCCACAATAAGAAAGCAAATAATCCAATTCAAAAATGGACCGAAGACCTTAACAGACACCCTACTAAACAAGTAATATAGATATATGAAAAGATTTTCTATATCATATGTCCTCAGATAAATGCAAATTAAAACAAAAATGAGATACTAGTATACACCTATTAAAATGGCCAAAATCTAGAACTCTGACAACACCAAATGCTAGCAAGGATGTGGAGTAACAGGAATTCTCATTCATTGTTGGTGGGAATGCAAAGTGGTGTAGTCATTTTGGAAGACAGTTTGGCAGTTTCATATAAAACAAAACATATTCTAACTATATGATCCAGCAATCATGCCCCTTAGTATTTATCAAATGGAAATGAAAACTTACATTCACACAAAAACCTCTATCCAGATGTTTATAGCAGCTTTATACGTAATTGCCAAGCCTTGGAAACAACTAGATGTCCTTCAGTAGGTGGATGAATAAATAAACTGTGGTACATCCAGAGAATGGAATATTATTCACCACTAAAAACAAATGAGCTATGAAGCCATGAAAAGACATGGAGAAACCTTAACCGCATGTGAGTAGATAAAAGAAGACAATCTGAAGAGGCTATGTACTGTTGGATTCAAACTGTATGACATTCTGAAAAGAAAGCAAAACTACGGAGACAGTAAAAAGGTCAGTTGGGTTGAGAGTTGGGGAAGGGATGAATAAACATAGCACACAGGATTTTTTAGGGCAGCGAAGCTGTTCTGTGGGGTACCACAAATGGTGGATACATGTCATTATACATTTGGTGGGATATTGATGACCGCGGAGGCTATGCTTGTCTTAGGGCAGGGAGGATATGGGAAATCTTTGTATAATTCCATTCAGTTTTGCTGTGAGCTGAAAACTGCTCTAAAAAAAATCTAATTTTGCTATTGCTTTTGGTGTTTTAGTCATGAAGTCTTTGCCCATGCCTATGTCCTGAATGGTATTGAGAAATGGGAAATGAGAAATTAAACTAAAGAGCTTCTGCATAGCAAAAGAAACTATCACAAGAGTGAACGGGCAACCTACAGAATGGGAGAAAACTTTTGCAATCTATCCATCTGACAAAGGGCTAATATCCAGAATCTACAAGGAACTTAAACAAATTTACAAGAAAAAAGCAACCCCATTAAAAAGTGGGTGAAGAATATGAACAGACATTTCTCCAAAAAAGACACTCATGTGGCCCACAAACATATGGGAAAAAGCTCATCATCACTGGTCATTAGAGAAATGCAAATCAGAACCATAGTGAGATACCATCTCATGCCAGTTAGAATAGCGATCATTAAAAAGTCAGTAAACAACAGATGCTGGAGAGGATGTGGAGAAATAGGAAGACTTTTACACTTTTGGTGGGAGTGTAAATTAGTTCAACCATTTTGGAAGACAGTGTGGCAATTCCTCAAGGATCTAGAACTAAAAATGCCATTTGAGCTAGCAATCCCATTACTGGGTATATACCCAAAGGATTATAATATCATCTGCTATAAAGACATTCTACTATAAAGATACATGCACACATACGTTTATTGCAGCACTATTTACAATAGCAAAGACTTGGAACCAACCCAAATGCCCATCAATGATAGACTGGATAAAGAAAATGTGGTACATATACAACATGGAGTGCTATGCAGCCATAAAAAAGGATGAGTTCACGTCCTTTGCAGGGACGTGAATGAAGCTGGAAACCATCATTATCCACAAACTAGCACAGGATCAGAAAACCAAACTCTGCATGTTCTCACTCATAAGTGGGAGTTCAACAATGAGAACACATGGACACAGAGAGGGGAACATCACACACCAGGGCCCATTGGGAGGTAGGGGCCTAGAGGAGGGATGGCATTAGGAGAAATACCTAATATAGATGACAGGTTGATGAGTGCAGCGAACCACCACGGCACATGTATACCTATGTAGCAAACCTGCATGTTCTGCACATGTATCTCCAGAACTTAAAGTATAATTTAAAAATGTCTATTTTTTGAAAAGCAATGTTAATAAATATTAAACAAAAAAAATAACTATGTATATGCATCATAACAATTTTTTTTTAATTTGTTGAGACCGAGTCTCATTCTGTCACCTAGGCTGGAGTGCAGTGGTGTGATCTCGGCTCACTACAACCTCCGCCTCCCAGGTTCAAGTGATTCTCCTGTCACAGCCTCCCAAGGAGCTGGGATTATAGGTATGCACCACCACACCCAGCTAATTTTTGTATTTTTGGTAGAGGCAGGGTTTCACCATGTTGACCAGGCTGCTCTTGAACTACTGACCTCAGGTGATCCACCCACCTCGGCCTCCCAAAGTGCTGGGATTACAGGTGTGAGCCACCATGCCTGTTTTAACAATTTTATTTTTTAAAAGAGGACTGGGAGGCCGAGGAGGGTGGATTGCAAGGTTAGGAGATCGAGATCCGGGAGGCAGAGCTTGCAGTGAGCCAAGATCACGCCACTGCACTCCAGCCTGGGCAACAGAGCAAGACTCTGCTTCAAAAACAAAAACAAAAACAAAAACAGGCCTATACAAGTGGCATGGAATTAAATACCCTAAAATTATCATAGTAGTTTTGAGATTTTGGTAAGCTTACAATAAATTCTTTACTTTTCTATATATGCCAAGATTTTCATATGTGAATTACATTTCCTTAGTAATTTAAGAGAGTTAGTCAGAAAATGCAAAACTCATGCTCAAATACTAGGCGTTTTACAAATTAGTTTTACTCTCCCCCAAATCCTAGAAACTTTATACAGGTTAATACTACAGAAAAGCAAGCACTAAGAAAACTGTAAAAAGATGAATTTAAAACCCCATGAGAACTTAGAAAGATTGAAAGTTAAATTTAAGTCGAATGGTAGAAAAAATTAAGAGAAATACTTCCTTAAAATCATATAAATGCATAATGGGAAGAAAACAGTTGCAAGCACCATAAAACACTATTCTCTTTCCACACAGAATGGTTCCTTTTTTGAGTGAGGAAAGGAAAGAACACAAAATCATAAAGCATAGTTTTCAAATTAAGAAATTACATCAAATTTAACTTGATTTTTAAGGTATAGACAACATTTTTAAACAAGAGGGCACAAAGGTGGACGGTGGTATACATATCTATTAGCAGACAGCTGCTTATAATTTTGGTCTAGAATTGGAACGCTACTATTCTTGGAAAAACCAATTGTGCTCAATTTATAACAGATGTAAGCAAGTGTTTATTAAGTAAAATGCTAGTTTCCGTAAGTCAAAAGTTCAAGGAATAAACAAGCCATGCATGTAAGCAAAATGACATGTGTTTTTCTGAGCCAAAGAATTCACTCTCATCAGCAGTGGACATTAATTATTCCATTAACTACAGCGTTCTGTATTGTACTCTACTTGGAAGGAAGGGGGCAAGTAGCTCATTTTCTGTGTTATATTTAATTATGTCATATTCTCATAGATCTGATACATGAATGCAATCATAATGTTACCCTTAGGAAAATAACTGAAATTTCACATGAATCAGCATTCACCCATATCACAGCCTGTAAAGGGCGGGGGAAGTATAATTTAAGACCTAGGTCATGGTTTCTGTGTATTCCTTAAACAATAACATCAAATCATGCCAGTCTTCCTGTTGAAACCGCCTTCTATGTGCATTCTAACTGGTAGCCTTGTCTCTGTAGTTCCCACTTAAACTTTTCTCACAGACCACCCTTGGAGCAAACTTCCATTAAGACTCTGAATCAGTCACACTATTTTATTAAAATCTTCAGTTTTCAGGTCCTGCTCCACAGAATGAGCTGAGCCAACTATACCAGGGTGCTGGAGGCAGGATGGCAAGAGTCCAAA